>NW_027490473.1:0-199671 GCF_050948175.1 Xylocopa sonorina
TCATTTCTATGTTTCATGGTAAGATATAATATGATTTGCGAAGTGTTATGTATTCCTCGTCTACACTTCAATTGAATGTAAATGCGGCACTTCCTTGCTAGGAAACAGCGTCTGCAGATGTCTAGGTATCGTGGCAATAGAGTTCAAATGCTTCTTAAAACGAGATATTGCATCTCATATCTTTGTTTCATGATAAGATATAATATTCATTGCGAAGTGTTATGCATTTCTCGTATACGATTCAAATGAGTGTAAATGCGACACTTCCTTGCAAGGAAATAGCGTTTGCAGATGTCTACGTATCGTAGCAATAGAATTCTTATGATTCTTAAAACTTGATATCGCATCTCATTTCTATGTTTCATGGTAAGATATAATATGATTTGCGAAGTGTTATGTATTCCTCGTCTACACTTCAAATGAATGTAAATGCGACACTTCCTTGCTAGGAAATAGTGTCTGGAGATGTCTAGGTATCGTAGCGATAGAGTCCTAATGCTTCATAAAACGCGATATCGCATCTCATTTCTATGTTTCATGGAAAGATATAATATGATTTGCGAAGTGTCATGTATTACTCGTATACACTTCAAATGAATGTAAATGCGACACTTCCTTGCAAGGAAATAGCGTTTGCAGATGTCTACGTATCGTAGCAATAGATTTCTAATGCTTCTTAAAACTCGATATCGGATCTCATTTCTATGTTTCATGGTAAGATATAATATTCATTGCGAAGTGTTATGCATTCCTCGTCTACGATTCAAATGAATGTAAATGCGACACTTCCTTGCAAGGAAATAGTGTTTGCAGATGTCTAGGTATCGTAGCAATATAGTTCAAATGCTTCTTAAAACGAGATATTGCATCTCATATCTATGTTTCATGATAAGATATAATATTCATTGCGAAGTGTTATGCATTCCTCGTATACGATTCAAATGAATGTAAATGCGACACTTCCTTCCAATGAAATAGCGTCTGCTGATGTCTACGTATCGTAGCAATAGATTTCTAATGATTCTTAAAACGCGATATCGCATCTCATTTCTTTGTTTCATGGTAAGATATAATATGATTTGCGAAGTGTCATGTATTCCTCGTCTACACTTCAAATGAATGTAAATGCGACACTTCCTTGCAGGGAAATAGCGTTTGCAGATGTCTACGTATCGAAGCAATAGAGTTCAAATGCTTCTTAAAACGAGATATTGCATCTCATATCTATGTTTCATGATAAGATATAATATTCATTGCGAAGTGTTATGCATTCCTCGTATACGATTCAAATGAATGTAAATGCGACACTTCCTTCCAATGAAATAGCGTCTGCTGATGTCTACGTATCGTAGCAATAGACTTCTAATGATTCTTAAAACGCGATATCGCATCTCATTTCTTTGTTTCATGGTAAGATATAATATGATTCGCGAAGTGTGATGTATTCCTCGTCTACACATCAAATGAATGTAAATGCGACACTTCCTTGCAAGGAAATAGCGTTTGCAGATGTCTACGTACCGAAGCAATTGAGTTCAAATGTTTCTTAAAACGAGATATTGCACCTCATTTCTATGTTTCATGATAAGATATAATATTCATTGCGAAGTGTTATGCATTCCTCGTCTGCGATTCAAATGAAAGTAAATGCGACACTTCCTTGCAAGGAAATAGCGATTGCAGATGTCTACGTATCGTAGCAATAGAGTTCATATGATTCTTAAAACGCGATATCGCATCTCATTTCTATGTTTCATGGTAAGATTTAATATTCATTGCGAAGTGTTATGCATTCCTCGTCTACGATTCAAATGAATGTAAATGCGACACTTCCTTGCAAGGAAATAGCGTTTGCAGATGTCTAGGTATCGTAGCTATAGAGTTCTAATGCTTCTTAAAACGCGATATCGCATATCAGTTCTATGTTTCATGGTAAGATATAATATTATTTGCCATGTGTTATGTATTCCTCGTCTACACTTCAAATGAATGTAAATGCGACACTTCCTTGCAAAGAAATAGAGTTTGCAAATGTCTACGTATCGAAGCAATAGAGTTCAAATGCTTCTTAAAACGAGATATTGCATCTCATATTTATGTTTCATGATAAGATATAATATTCATTGCGAAGTGTTATGCATTCCTCGTCTATGATTCAAATGAACGTAAATGCGACACGTCCTTGCAAGGAAATAGCGTTTGCAGATGTCTAGGTATAGTAGCAATAGAGTTCTAATGCTTCCTAGAACGCGATATCGCATCTCATTTCTATGTTTCATGGTAAGATATAATATGATTTGCGAAGTGTTATGTATTCCTCGTCTACGATTCAAATGAAAGTAACTGCGACACTTCCTTGCAAGGAAATAGCGATTGCAGATGTCTACGTATCGTAGCAATAGAGTTCTTATGATTCTTAAAACTTGATATCGCATCTCATTTCTATGTTTCATGGTAAGATATAATATGATTTGCGAAGTGTTATGTATTCCTCGTCTACACTTCAAATGAATGAAAATGCGACACTTCCTTGCTAGGAAATAGTGTCTGGAGATGTCTAGGTATCGTAGCGATAGAGTTCTAATGCTTCATAAAACGCGATATCGCATCTCATTTCTATGTTTCATGGAAAGATATAATATGATTTCCGAAGTGTCATTTATTCCTCGTCCACACTTCAAATGAATGTAAATGCGACACTTCCTTCCAATGAAATAGCGTCTGCTGATGTCTACGTATCGTAGCAATAGATTTCTAATGATTCTTAAAACGCGATATCGCATCTCATTTCTCTGTTTCATGGTAAGATATAATATGATTTGCGAAGTGTCATGTATTCCTCGTCTACACTTCAAATGAATGTAAATGCGACACTTCCTTGCAGGGAAATAGCGTTTGCAGATGTCTACGTATCGAAGCAATAGAGTTCTTATGATTCTTAAAACGCGATATCGAATCTCATTTCTATGTTTCATGGTAAGATATAATATGATTTGCGAAGTGTTATGTATTCCTCGTCTACACTTCAAATGAATGTAAATGCGACACTTCCTTGCAAGGAAATAGCGTTTGCAGATGTCTACGTATCGAAGCAATAGAGTTCAAATGCTTCTTAAAACGAGATATTGCATCCCATATCCATGTTTCATGATAAGATATAATATTCATTGCAAAGTGTTATGCATTCCTCGTCTACGATTCAAATGAATGTAAATGCGACACTTCCTTGCCAGGAAATAGCGTCTGCAGATGTCTAGGTATCGTAGCGATAGAGTTCTAATGCTTCTTAAAACGCGATATCGCATCTCATTTCTATGTTTCATGGTAAGATATAATATGATTTGCGGAGTGTTATGTATTCCTCGTCTACACTTCATATGAATGTAAATGCGACACTACCTTGCAAGGAAATAGCGTTTGCAGATGTCTACCTATCGTAGCAATAGAGTTCCAATGCTTCTTAAAACGCGATATCGCATTTCATTTCTATGTTTCATGGTAAGATATAATATGATTTGCGAAGTGTCATGTATTCCTCGTCTACACTTCAAGTGAATGTAAATGCGACACTTCTTTGCTAGGAAACAGCGTCTGCAGATGTCTAGGTATCGTAGCAATAGAGTTCAAATGCTTCTTAAAACGAGATATTGCATCTCATATCTTTGTTTCATGATAAGATATAATATTCATTGCGAAGTGTTATGCATTTCTCGTATACGATTCAAATGAGTGTAAATGCGACACTTCCTTGCAAGGAAATAGCGTTTGCAGATGTCTACGTATCGTAGCAATAGAGTTCTTATGATTCTTAAAACTTGATATCGCATCTCATTTCTATGTTTCATGGTAAGATATAATATGATTTGCGAAGTGTTATGTATTCCTCGTCTACACTTCAAATGAATGTAAATGCGACACTTCCTTGCTAGGAAATAGTGTCTGGAGATGTCTAGGTATCGTAGCGATAGAGTTCTAATGCTTCATAAAACGCGATATCGCATCTCATTTCTATGTTTCATGGAAAGATATAATATGATTTGCGAAGTGTCATGTATTACTCGTCTACACTTCAAATGAATGTAAATGCGACACTTCCTTGCAAGGAAATAGCGTTTGCAGATGTCTACGTATCGTAGCAATAGATTTCTAATGCTTCTTAGAACTCGATATCGGATCTCATTTCTATGTTACATGGTAAGATATAATATTCATTGCGAAGTGTTATGCATTCCTCGTCTACGATTCAAATGAATGTAAATGCGACACTTCCTTGCAAGGAAATAGTGTTTGCAGATGTCTAGGTATCGTAGCAATAGAGTTCAAATGCTTCTTAAAACGAGATATTGCATCTCATATCTATGTTTCATGATAAGATATAATATTCATTGCGAAGTGTTATGCATTCCTCGTATACGATTCAAATGAATGTAAATGCGACACTTCCTTGCAAGGAAATAGCGTTTGCAGATGTCTACGTATAGTAGCAATAGAGTTCTTATGATTCTTAAAACGCGATATCGAATCTCATTTCTATGTTTCATGGTAAGATATAATATGATTTGCGAAGTGTTATGTATTCCTCGTCTACACTTCAAATGAATGTAAATGCGACACTTCCTTGCAAGGAAATAGCGTTTGCAGATGTCTACGTATCGAAGCAATAGAGTTCAAATGCTTCTTAAAACGAGATATTGCATCCCATATCTATGTTTCATGATAAGATATAATAATCATTGTAAAGTGTTATGCATTCCTCGTCTACGATTCAAATGAATGTAAATGCGACACTTCCTTGCCAGGAAATAGCGTCTGCAGATGTCTAGGTATCGTAGCGATAGAGTTCTAATGCTTCCTAAAACGCGATATCGCATCTCATTTCTATGTTTCATGGTAAGATATAATATGATTTGCGAAGTGTTATGTATTCCTCGTCTACGATTCAAATGAAAGTAACTGCGACACTTCCTTGCAAGGAAATAGCGATTGCAGATGTCTACGTATCGTAGCAATAGAGTTCATATGATTCTTAAAACGCGATATCGCATCCCATTTCTATGTTTCATGGTAAGATATAACATGATTTGCGAAGTGTTATGCATTTCTCGTCTACACTTCAAATGAATGAAAATGCGACACTTCCTAGCAAGGAAATAGCGTTTGCAGATGTCTACGTATCGTAGCAATAGAGTTCTAATGCTTCTTAAAACGCGATATCGAATCTCATTTCTATGTTTCATGGTAAGATATAATATTATTTGCGAAGTGTTATGTATTCCTCGTCTACACTTCATACGAATGTTAATGCTACACTTCCTTGCAAGGAAAGAGCGTTTGCAGCTGTCTATGTATCGTAGCAATAGAGTTCTTATGATTCTTAAAACGCGATATCGCATCTCATTTCTATGTTTCATCGTAAGATATAATATGATTTGCAAAGTGTTATGTATTCCTCGTCTACACTTCAAATGAATGTAAATGCGACACTTCCTTGCAAGGAAAAAGCGTTTGCAGATGTCTAGGTATCGTAGCAATAGAGTTCTAATGCTTCCTAAAACGCGATATCGCATCTCATTTCTATGTTTCATGGTAAGATATAATATTATTTGCGAAGTGTTATGTATTCCTCGTCTACGATTCAAATGAAAGTAACTGCGACACTTCCTTGTGTAACGTCAGGCGTACCGCCTGCCACCCTCCGGCGTCCACCTCATCATCCCCAGCATCCGTATCCGGAGCCCCTGCACACGGGCCACCCGCCGACTCGCCGTCCCTACAGAAGGAGACAAAGGTACGAGAGGGAAGAGGGATGCAGCATGCCGCGCCCACGCGCGATCTCCACACACGAGGGGGAGGACTTCACCCCGTATTACGAGGGCGAGGAGCTCTCCGACACATACTGGGTCGAATCCCCAGCGATCACGAAGCCCTATACGTACTTCTCGTACATGTGGGATTAGAATAAGCACACTACTCACCTATGTACATACACACCAACACACACCTAGATTTAAGTGAATATATGTATATATTTTATTCATGCACGGTTATGTTCCGTTGCACTCGCGCGCACACTCGACGCTCGCGGCTCACGCTTAACGCGGGCCGCGCCCCACTCCGAACGGCCGCCCCACCACGAGGGCCGAGCGGCCGCCCTACTCCGACCGTCCGCCCCACCGCGAGGGCCCAGCGACTCGCGCGCCGCGCGACCCGAGGAGGTCGCGGACGCGAGATCCGAGAGTCAGTTCGTATCTCATCTCCGAACCGAGGAGTTCTAATCCAGCATCCGAACGATGCACCTCCGATCCGAGCAATAGGCTCATTCGCAACGAGCAATTAGCTCTAATGCATTCGTCTCTATCCATACTCCCATAGCGGAGTCCATTCGATACTTTATACTATTTCTAATTCTCATTGTAATCGCTAGTCAGTAACTTAGAATTTAGTCAAGTGTATCTAGTATAGTGAAATCATAGAATATAGTTTATTTTTACCAGATTCAAAGTATCTTTATTCGAGTTCAAATACAATTCCTTAATTCTAATCCACGGGTACGCTCGCGATTATTCTAATTCTATATCTCATCTACGATAGTCTTGAGGCTCGACGACTAGAGCGAACCAGCGCTTAGTTGCTCCATCCTCACTTCTACCGTGTACAGAATATCTTGCGCCCAGGTCGATCCCGGTAAGCTAGAGCGAACCAACGCTTAGCCGTGCCGTATTCAACCGAAGTTCAAGTATTCTCGATGAGCCTTGCACCTCCGACAAAGCGTACACGACGCGCGGGGAGGAGAGAGTTCATTCGTCGTCTCGCTCGGGAATACGTGGGTGATGCACCAGAATATTCAATTTCCTACGTTCGAGTCCTGGTTCCTGTGAAGGAGGTTTCCTTCGCCGCACGACCCGTACGAGTCGCCAATCGTCAGGGCCAAACGCCGATACCTGCCAGCCGGAGTCAACCCGCCTGGACGCTTATTCCCGTAGACGTATCTCCGTTCCAGCCGTACGCCGCCGCCATCCCGGTTGCGGATCCAAGGCGCTCCAGGTACCTGGAAAGAGAACTCAGACAGCGGAATCAAGCCTTCGCAAGGTAAGTTTAGTGTTAGTTACCGTTTTATCGAGTCCGAAACGCCAACGAACCCGGTCCGGACGCAATTCGCGTTATTATCGGGAACGGTTACGACTTTGTGCCACCGTTGCGAGCGCAACCGCACCTCGGGACGTGACACGAAAGTTATTTTTGGTGACAGCGGTGGGATAGCCACGCGTTTCCTCCGGAAATTCCGCCGAAAGGAACCGCGAAACTAGATATGGCAACCCGGACTCCGACAAAAACGCGCCAGCAGACACAGCGAGCCGCCGCGATGGCCGATTCCGAACGCGAAAAACGCACTAGCAGAACGCTCGACTTCCAAGACGCTATCTCCGAGCCTCTTCCTAGTACCGCGCAACAAAATACTTCCGCGAAAAATACGAAAACGACCGATCCTAGTAATGCCGCGTTGCTCCAGCAAATAGAAATTCTACGTCGTGAAATAGAATCTATCCGCAGAACGCCTGATTTAACGCGCGACGATACCGTTTCTCTGGATATTCCTCGGGGAAATCCGCTTTCCGGACATAATTCGAGCTCCGATTTTAATACAAATAGTTCGCAACACGACGAGCTATCGCTTAAGCAGGCCCTCGAAGCCGTGCCGACATTCGATGGTCAGAACATTCCAATTCTTCAGTTTACCCGAGCGTGTAAACGCGCTTATGAGCTTATCCCTAATGGGTGCGAGCGAACTTTCACACGCCTGCTTAAGGGAAAACTCAAGGGTCGTGCCTACGCCGCGCTAGAAGACGAGCCATGTTACACAATACTCGAATTAACGGACGTTCTTCGCAGCACTTTTTGCTCCGTAAAATCAGCTCATCATTATCGGGGTGAACTTGCTAATATATTTATGCGCGCTAACGAGCACATTCTAGATTACATCGGTCGAGTAAAAGATCTTAGAACCGCTATAATTGATTGCGAGAGGCTTGCTCGACGAGACACACCGGAATCGCTCGATGACGTAGACGCGCTCACATTACAATGTTTTAAAGACGGTCTCATTCCGGAAATTCGAATGCAAATGACGATAAATTCATTCGGCACATTGCGAGAAACGTTCGCTCGAGCGCGAGAGCTTTACCAAATGCACGAACGTGATTGCAACCGACTAGGTAGATCGCGTGTCGCGCGACCAGAATCGCGCGAAAAACCAGCCGAAGTTATTTGCCGAAAATGTAATAATATCGGACATTACGCGACCGAGTGTCGGCTCAGACCGCCATCGCCGTACCGACCGCAGGAATACCGTGACGCTTACTTGCGATCCAGGGACGTACCGCCTCCTACTCGAGGCCCCGCGTACGAACAACCGAGACAAATCGTAGCCAGGGACGCGCCCAAATTTTGTCGCTATTGCAAGACCCCGGGGCACGAAATAGGCGAGTGCCGCAAAAGGCAGTACAACAACGCGGTAAATAAAAATTCGGGAAACGACAATGGCCTCCGCACCCGCCGCGAGACAGGTGGCGAGGCCGCGCACCAAGTCCGTCCTCTCGCCGCGAACAACTCCAACGCGGAAATCGACGAAACGCCGCGATAAACATAACCGGAAAAACTAGCACGCCAAACGTAATTTTAAAATCCGATCTTCTAATTTCACCAACTCGCTTCATGGTGGACACTGGGGCGGAAATAAATATTATAAAACGTTCGGCTCTAAAAGCATCCGCGCGAATCGATAAGTCCGAGATCGTCATAATAACAGGGGTAACCGATGGCAAAACCGCAACCTTAGGGACGGTGAATCTTGTCATTTTCGGTCGCGTCGTTCCTTTTAATGTGGTCGAGGATGATTTTCCCCTTAAACCAAGCGGGATCCTCGGCTCCGGGTTCTGTATGGACGCAGAAATCTCTTTTCCAAATAAAATAATCAAATGGAATGGTAAGAGAATTCCTTTCGAAGACGATATCGAAGCACTCGAGGAACCGTCACCGGACTCGAAAATAAAGCCTCTCCTATCGCCGAAACGTAAACAAGCGCCGCGCACGGAATCTATTCCCCCTCCGCCGCCGCGCCCGCCGCGTAAATCATCGCCTCCGCTGAAACGCGATGCAACAACGAAATCGAAGCTTCGAACGCAAGACAAAGCAGCTTCTCCGAAGTCAGGAGACCGTATCTCCATTCCGCCGAGATCAAATATCGGTATCAAGGTCCGCGTAGTTAATTCGAATCTCGCGGAAGGTATAATTCCTCGTATCGATCTTGCGCCGGGCATATTTTTCGGAAACGCTCTCGTCAGAGTAATTCGGGGCAAAGCGGTAACTCGAATAATTAATTCATCCGACCGCGCCGTCGAAATCGCGTTACCAGAGATCATACTCGAGCCCGCGCAAATCATGACTCCCCTCCACGAGGAGGATAGTCCGTCGCTCTATCCGGTTTTTTCTAAATCTACTAAATCTAACGTATCCGCCGTACCGATCGGCTCATCCCAAAAAGGGAAAACTTCTATTTCTTTCTCGAATCAGACACCATATTCGACAATCGAAACTCCTCCTTCGCGTTGCAAAATCGCGAATACTCAGCAAATCTCCTATGCTCAGGCGGTTAAAAATAATATACAACAGGCGCCGTTGAAACAAACATCGAAATCCGCCAATCCTTCGAAATCTCGCCTAGACCGAATTCTTAGTCTCCTCCGTCTCGACCACCTCAACGCAGAGGAAAGAGAGCACGTCGTCCGTCTCGTTCAAAGCACGCAGGAGCTTTTTCACATTGAGGGGGATAAATTAGGGCATACGTCAGCAACCACGCACAAGATTCCAACCGTCGACGACCGCCCCGTCAATGTGAAACAATACCGGTTCCCACCAGCTCATAAGGAGGAGATTCGACGACAAGTCGACAAATTTTTACAAAATGGTGTCATCTCTCCGTCAAAATCACCATATAATTCGCCATTGTGGGTTGTCCCAAAGAAACCGGACTCCTTGGGCAACAAGCAATGGCGCGTCGTCATCGACTACCGCGCACTCAATGAGAAATCTGTCGCCGATGCCTATCCCCTCCCTTGCATTACCGAGATACTTGATCAGCTCGGGAGCGCGAAGTATTTTAGTACATTCGATCTCGCGAGCGGATTTCACCAGATCCCAATGGAGCCCGCCGATGCTCCCAAAACCGCTTTTTCGACGCCTCACGGGCATTATGAATTTAAAAGAATGCCATTCGGATTAAAAAATGCGCCAGCGACGTTCCAACGACTTATGGACAATGTCCTGTCCGGTCTCCAAGGGAACGAAATTTTCGTCTATTTGGACGACATTGTTATCTACGCTAGCTCTCTTCAAGAACATCGACTTAAATTCGAGAAATTAACTCAACGGCTCAAAGAAGCTAATTTAGTATTGCAGCCGGATAAGTGCGAATTCTTGAGGAGAGAAGTAAGCTATTTGGGTCATATTATCAGTGAGCACGGTGTAAAACCTGACCCTGCGAAAATTAGCGCCGTCAAAAATTTTCCGCGCCCGCGCAACGCGAAACAGATCAAACAATTCCTCGGGCTCGCGGGGTACTACAGGCGGTTCATCGCAAATTTTTCTAACATTGCTAAGCCTCTTACAAATTTGTTAAAAAAAGACGCGCCCTTTGTATGGCGTAACGAGCAAGAGAATTCATTCGTCAAACTCCGAGATTGCCTATGCGAAGCGCCTATCTTGCAGTACCCCAACTTCAAACAACCATTCGTGATAACGACCGACGCGTCCGCCGAAGCTATTGGTGCTATCTTGAGTCAAGGACCAATAGGCCGCGACTTGCCAATCGCGTACACGTCGCGACTGTTAAACGCTGCGGAGAAAAACTACTCCACGATCGAGAAGGAGTGTCTGGCGATTGTCTACGCCGTCCATTACTTTCGTCCATACATATACGGTAATCAATTCAAACTCGTTACCGACCATCGACCGTTAGTGTGGATGAATTCGGTCAAGGACCCGTCAAGTAGACTCGTACGGTGGAGGCTTAAGTTAGCGGAATTTGACTACGAGATGGTCTATAAAAGTGGAAAAACGAACCTTAATGCGGACGCATTGTCGCGGAATCCCGCTCAAATTTTTCCGCTCTCGTATTCAGAAAACTCGGAGGACGACATCTTCGATGTGCCTCCGGAAACCCGTAAAAAGTATACCACACTAGCGCCTCCTCCTACTCCGGTAACATCAGAACCTGAATTACCGACTCCAGGCACGTCCTTCCGTACCAACACAGCACCACCTCCGCAAGTCGCCAGCGACAGCACCGACTTCTATACTCCTGCTCCAAATGAATTTTTCCGACGCGAACCCCTATTTAATTTCAGCCGTGACGCATTATCAACGCGACGAGACAATGTAGTTGTCTTCGTCACGCAATCTGGGCACCCCTATGACACGGGCGCCAAAGATCTAGCGAACGCTGAAAAATTCCTTCCAAACAAAAATCACGTTCTTACCAAAGCCAAAGTCATACAAATCGGAAACGAATTCCAAATCCAGCTTCCAATCATCGAACATTCCACCAGATCAATCAATTTCCAGACCGTAATAGAAACATTTAGATCCTTGTGCGACGTTGTAAACGAATTACAATTACAAACATTTAGTATCGCACAAACCTATCTAGACTCCGTATCCTGGTCCCGAATCCAGAAAATCCTTCAGGACCTGTTCTACGAAACAACTGTCCAGATTACGGTCTGCCAGGGCCTCATTAAAACCCCTTCGGTCGAAGAGCGACTGAAAATAATAAGAGAAAACCACGACTCCCCTGTGGGAGGTCACAAAGGGGTTAATAAAACTTATTCTCGCATCAGACAACAATACTTTTGGCCAAACATGAAAACACAAATACAAGAATATATTGGCAAATGTAAAAGTTGTCAGACAGAGAAACTGGTCCGGGTAAAGACCAGACAGCCTCTCACTTTAACCGACACCCCTGGCAGGGCATTCGATAAGATTTCAATGGACGTAATGGGTCCTCTTCCCGAAACTTCCGACGGTTATACGAGTATCCTCACGATCCAAGATCTCCTCACTAAATACTCAATCGCAGTTCCTCTCAAAACCACCACCGCAGTAGACATTGCCGAAGCTTTAATAAAAGAATTCATTTGTAAGTTCGGATGCCCGAAAGGCATACTCACGGACCAAGGTTCGAACTTTATAAATAGCTTGATTAAAGCCATAGCAATCAAATTCCGTATTAAGCAATACAAGTCCACTGCGTTCCATCCACAGACAAACGGGTCCGTTGAACGATCTCACCACGTCCTGGCCGAATATCTGAAGCATTACATAGAGTCGAGTAACGATTGGGTGAATTGGTTACCGTACGCAATGTTTTCATACAACACCAGTGTGCACGAGGGTACATTATACACCCCACACGAACTAGTGTTCGGCAGGATAGCTAGGACGCCGTCAGCCACTCCTTTTCAGGACAGCTCTGATAACGAAACTTATAGCGACTATCTTATACAACTTCAGGAGAAAATCTCGAAATCTCAGGATTTGGCTAAAGCCAATCTAGACAATGCGAAACGCCGTTCTAAATATTATTATGACCGAAATCTCAATGTCCAAAACTTCGAGGTAGGCCAATGGGTCTATCTTTTAAAAGAGCCGAACAAACATAAGTTCCAGGCACAGTATTCTGGACCGTACCGTATCCTCGAAATTTTGGGCAATTGTAATGTTAAGCTGAATGTAAAAGGGCGCCATAAAATTGTTCATACGAACAAAATCAAAATTTGTAAACGAATGCATAGTATGCAGAGTGTGGATGCTAGTGAAAGAAAAGTGCGAAAAACTGAAAATGAAGTCAGTGAGAGCAGTGACATTCAAACGAACGCTGAAAGTGAAAGCGACGAAAGTGCCTGCAATCCGAAGGAAGCCCGCAGTCACGGTCCAATCTCCAAACGTTATCGCCAGGATCAACCAGGCGAAAAACCTCAGATTCCGCAGCATCCAGCCGACAGGACCAAGAGAAGGATCCAGCATCCCGAAATCTACCCAACAGACAAGAGATCTCGGCATGGCCGAGATTCTTTTTCCAAGGGGGGTGGTGTAACGTCAGGCGTACCGCCTGCCACCCTCCGGCGTCCACCTCATCATCCCCAGCATCCGTATCCGGAGCCCCTGCACACGGGCCACCCGCCGACTCGCCGTCCCTACAGAAGGAGACAAAGGTACGAGAGGGAAGAGGGATGCAGCATGCCGCGCCCACGCGCGATCTCCACACACGAGGGGGAGGACTTCACCCCGTATTACGAGGGCGAGGAGCTCTCCGACACATACTGGGTCGAATCCCCAGCGATCACGAAGCCCTATACGTACTTCTCGTACATGTGGGATTAGAATAAGCACACTACTCACCTATGTACATACACACCAACACACACCTAGATTTAAGTGAATATATGTATATATTTTATTCATGCACGGTTATGTTCCGTTGCACTCGCGCGCACACTCGACGCTCGCGGCTCACGCTTAACGCGGGCCGCGCCCCACTCCGAACGGCCGCCCCACCACGAGGGCCGAGCGGCCGCCCTACTCCGACCGTCCGCCCCACCGCGAGGGCCCAGCGACTCGCGCGCCGCGCGACCCGAGGAGGTCGCGGACGCGAGATCCGAGAGTCAGTTCGTATCTCATCTCCGAACCGAGGAGTTCTAATCCAGCATCCGAACGATGCACCTCCGATCCGAGCAATAGGCTCATTCGCAACGAGCAATTAGCTCTAATGCATTCGTCTCTATCCATACTCCCATAGCGGAGTCCATTCGATACTTTATACTATTTCTAATTCTCATTGTAATCGCTAGTCAGTAACTTAGAATTTAGTCAAGTGTATCTAGTATAGTGAAATCATAGAATATAGTTTATTTTTACCAGATTCAAAGTATCTTTATTCGAGTTCAAATACAATTCCTTAATTCTAATCCACGGGTACGCTCGCGATTATTCTAATTCTATATCTCATCTACGATAGTCTTGAGGCTCGACGACTAGAGCGAACCAGCGCTTAGTTGCTCCATCCTCACTTCTACCGTGTACAGAATATCTTGCGCCCAGGTCGATCCCGGTAAGCTAGAGCGAACCAACGCTTAGCCGTGCCGTATTCAACCGAAGTTCAAGTATTCTCGATGAGCCTTGCACCTCCGACAAAGCGTACACGACGCGCGGGGAGGAGAGAGTTCATTCGTCGTCTCGCTCGGGAATACGTGGGTGATGCACCAGAATATTCAATTTCCTACGTTCGAGTCCTGGTTCCTGTGAAGGAGGTTTCCTTCGCCGCACGACCCGTACGAGTCGCAAATCGTCAGGGCCAAACGCCGATACCTGCCAGCCGGAGTCAACCCGCCTGGACGCTTATTCCCGTAGACGTACCTCCGTTCCAGCCGTACGCCGCCGCCATCCCGGTTGCGGATCCAAGGCGCTCCAGGTACCTGGAAAGAGAACTCAGACAGCGGAATCAAGCCTTCGCAAGGTAAGTTTAGTGTTAGTTACCGTTTTATCGAGTCCGAAACGCCAACGAACCCGGTCCGGACGCAATTCGCGTTATTATCGGGAACGGTTACGACTTTGTGCCACCGTTGCGAGCGCAACCGCACCTCGGGACGTGACACTTGCAAGGAAATAGCGATTGCAGATGTATACGTATCGTAGCAATAGAGTTCATATGATTCTTAAAACGCGATATCGCATCTCATTTCTATGTTTCATGGTAAGATATAACATGATTTGCGAAGTGTTATGCATTTCTCGTCTACACTTCAAATGAATGAAAATGCGACACTTCCTAGCAAGGAAATAGCGTTTGCTGATGTCTACGTATCGTAGCTATAGAGTTCTAATGCTTCCTAAAACGCGATATCGCATCTCATTTCTATGTTTCATGGTAAGATATAATATTATTTGCGAAGTGTTATGTATTCCTCGTCTACACTTCATATGAATGTTAATGCGACACTTCCTTGCAAGGAAAGAGCGTTTGCAGATGTCTAGGTATCGTAGCAATAGAGTTCATATGATTCTTAAAACGCGATATCGCATCTCATTTCTATGTTTCCTGGTAAGATATAACATGATTTGCGAAGTGTTATGTATTCCTCGTCTACACTTCAAATGAATGAAAATGCGACACTTCCTAGCAAGGAAATAGCGTCTGCAGATGTCTACGTATCGTAGCAATAGAGTTCTAATGCTTCTTAAAACGCGATCGAATCTCATTTCTATGTTTCATGGTAAGATATAATATGATTTGCGAAGTGTCATTTATTCCTCGTCCACATTTCAAATGAATGTAAATGCGACACTTCCTTCCAATGAAATAGCGTCTGCTGATGTCTACGTATCGTAGCAATAGATTTCTGATGCTTCTTAAAACGCGATATCGAATCTCATTTCTATGTTTCATGGTAAGATATAATATGATTTGCGAAGTGTCATTTATTCCTCGTCCACACTTCAAATGAATGTAAATGCGACACTTCCTTGCAGGGAAATAGCGTTTGCAGATGTCTACGTATCGAAGCAATAGAGTTCAAATGCTTCTTAAAACGAGATATTGCATCTCATATCTATGTTTCATGATAAGATATAATATTCATTGCGAATTGTTATGCATTCCTCGTCTACGATTCAAATGAATGTAAATGCGACACTTCCTTGCAATGAAATAGCGTTTGCAGATGTCTACGTATAGTAGCAATAGAGTTCTTATGATTCTTAAAACGCGATATCGAATCTCATTTCTATGTTTCATGGTAAGATATAATATGATTTGCGAAGTGTTATGTATTCCTCGTCTACACTTCAATTGAATGTAAATGCGGCACTTCCTTGCTAGGAAACAGCGTCTGCAGATGTCTAGGTATCGTGGCAATAGAGTTCAAATGCTTCTTAAAACGAGATATTGCATCTCATATCTTTGTTTCATGATAAGATATAATATTCATTGCGAAGTGTTATGCATTTCTCGTATACGATTCAAATGAGTGTAAATGCGACACTTCCTTGCAAGGAAATAGCGTTTGCAGATGTCTACGTATCGTAGCAATAGAGTTCTTATGATTCTTAAAACTTGATATCGCATCTCATTTCTATGTTTCATGGTAAGATATAATATGATTTGCGAAGTGTTATGTATTCCTCGTCTACACTTCAAATGATTGTAAATGCGACACTTCCTTGCTAGGAAATAGTGTCTGGAGATGTCTAGGTATCGTAGCGATAGAGTTCTAATGCTTCATAAAACGCGATATCGCATCTCATTTCTATGTTTCATGGAAAGATATAATATGATTTGCGAAGTGTCATGTATTACTCGTATACACTTCAAATGAATGTAAATGCGACACTTCCTTGCAAGGAAATAGCGTTTGCAGATGTCTAGGTATCGTAGCAATATAGTTCAAATGCTTCTTAAAACGAGATATTGCATCTCATATCTATGTTTCATGATAAGATATAATATTCATTGCGAAGTGTTATGCATTCCTCGTATACGATTCAAATGAATGTAAATGCGACACTTCCTTCCAATGAAATAGCGTCTGCTGATATCTACGTATCGTAGCAATAGATTTCTAATGATTCTTAAAACGCGATATCGCATCTCATTTCTTTGTTTCATGGTAAGATATAATATGATTTGCGAAGTGTCATGTATTCCTCGTCTACACTTCAAATGAATGTAAATGCGACACTTCCTTGCAGGGAAATAGCGTTTGCAGATGTCTACGTATCGAAGCAATAGAGTTCAAATGCTTCTTAAAACGAGATATTGCATCTCATATCTATGTTTCATGATAAGATATAATATTCATTGCGAAGTGTTATGCATTCCTCGTATACGATTCAAATGAATGTAAATGCGACACTTCCTTCCAATGAAATAGCGTCTGCTGATGTCTACGTATCGTAGCAATAGACTTCTAATGATTCTTAAAACGCGATATCGCATCTCATTTCTTTGTTTCATGGTAAGATATAATATGATTCGCGAAGTGTGATGTATTCCTCGTCTACACATCAAATGAATGTAAATGCGACACTTCCTTGCAAGGAAATAGCGTTTGCATATGTCTACCTATCGTAGCAGTAGAGTTCTAATGCTTCTTAAAACGCGATATCGCATCTCATTTCTATGTTTCATGGTAAGATATAATATGACTTGCGAAGTGTTATGTATTCCTCGTCTACACTTCAAATAAATGTGAATGCGACACTTCCTTGCAAGGAAATAGCGTTTGCAGATGTCTACGTACCGAAGCAATTGAGTTCAAATGTTTCTTAAAACGAGATATTGCACCTCATTTCTATGTTTCATGATAAGATATAATATTCATTGCGAAGTGTTATGCATTCCTCGTCTGCGATTCAAATGAATGTAAATGCGACACTTCCTTGCAAGGAAATAGCGATTGCAGATGTCTACGTATCGTAGCAATAGAGTTCATATGATTCTTAAAACGCGATATCGCATCTCATTTCTATGTTTCATGGTAAGATTTAATATTCATTGCGAAGTGTTATGCATTCCTCGTCTACGATTCAAATGAATGTAAATGCGACACTTCCTTGCAAGGAAATAGCGTTTGCAGATGTCTAGGTATCGTAGCTATAGAGTCCTAATGCTTCTTAAAACGCGATATCGCATATCAGTTCTATGTTTCATGGTAAGATATAATATTATTTGCCATGTGTTATGTATTCCTCGTCTACACTTCAAATGAATGTAAATGCGACACTTCCTTGCAAAGAAATAGCGTTTGCAAATGTCTACGTATCGAAGCAATAGAGTTCAAATGCTTCTTAAAACGAGATATTGCATCTCATATTTATGTTTCATGATAAGATATAATATTCATTGCGAAGTGTTATGCATTCCTCGTCTATGATTCAAATGAACGTAAATGCGACACGTCCTTGCAAGGAAATAGCGTTTGCAGATGTCTAGGTATAGTAGCAATAGAGTTCTAATGCTTCCTAGAACGCGATATCGCATCTCATTTCTATGTTTCATGGTAAGATATAATATGATTTGCGAAGTGTTATGTATTCCTCGTCTACGATTCAAATGAAAGTAACTGCGACACTTCCTTGCAAGGAAATAGCGATTGCAGATGTCTACGTATCGTAGCAATAGAGTTCTTATGATTCTTAAAACTTGATATCGCATCTCATTTCTATGTTTCATGGTAAGATATAATATGATTTGCGAAGTGTTATGTATTCCTCGTCTACACTTCAAATGAATGAAAATGCGACACTTCCTTGCTAGGAAATAGTGTCTGGAGATGTCTAGGTATCGTAGCGATAGAGTTCTAATGCTTCATAAAACGCGATATCGCATCTCATTTCTATGTTTCATGGAAAGATATAATATGATTTCCGAAGTGTCATTTATTCCTCGTCCACACTTCAAATGAATGTAAATGCGACACTTCCTTCCAATGAAATAGCGTCTGCTGATGTCTACGTATCGTAGCAATAGATTTCTAATGATTCTTAAAACGCGATATCGCATCTCATTTCTCTGTTTCATGGTAAGATATAATATGATTTGCGAAGTGTCATGTATTCCTCGTCTACACTTCAAATGAATGTAAATGCGACACTTCCTTGCAGGGAAATAGCGTTTGCAGATGTCTACGTATCGAAGCAATAGAGTTCTTATGATTCTTAAAACGCGATATCGAATCTCATTTCTATGTTTCATGGTAAGATGTAATATGATTTGCGAAGTGTTATGTATTCCTCGTCTACACTTCAAATGAATGTAAATGCGACACTTCCTTGCAAGGAAATAGCGTTTGCAGATGTCTACGTATCGAAGCAATAGAGTTCAAATGCTTCTTAAAACGAGATATTGCATCCCATATCCATGTTTCATGATAAGATATAATATTCATTGCAAAGTGTTATGCATTCCTCGTCTACGATTCAAATGAATGTAAATGCGACACTTCCTTGCCAGGAAATAGCGTCTGCAGATGTCTAGGTATCGTAGCGATAGAGTTCTAATGCTTCTTAAAACGCGATATCGCATCCCATTTCTATGTTTCATGGTAAGATATAATATGATTTGCGGAGTGTTATGTATTCCTCGTCTACACTTCATATGAATGTAAATGCGACACTACCTTGCAAGGAAATAGCGTTTGCAGATGTCTACCTATCGTAGCAATAGAGTTCCAATGCTTCTTAAAACGCGATATCGCATTTCATTTCTATGTTTCATGGTAAGATATAATATGATTTGCGAAGTGTCATGTATTCCTCGTCTACACTTCAAGTGAATGTAAATGCGACACTTCTTTGCTAGGAAACAGCGTCTGCAGATGTCTAGGTATCGTAGCAATAGAGTTCAAATGCTTCTTAAAACGAGATATTGCATCTCATATCTTTGTTTCATGATAAGATATAATATTCATTGCGAAGTGTTATGCATTTCTCGTATACGATTCAAATGAGTGTAAATGCGACACTTCCTTGCAAGGAAATAGCGTTTGCAGATGTCTACGTATCGTAGCAATAGATTTCTAATGCTTCTTAAAACTCGATATCGGATCTCATTTCTATGTTTCATGGTAAGATATAATATTCATTGCGAAGTGTTATGCATTCCTCGTCTACGATTCAAATGAATGTAAATGCGACACTTCCTTGCAAGGAAATAGTGTTTGCAGATGTCTAGGTATCGTAGCAATAGAGTTCAAATGCTTCTTAAAACGAGATATTGCATCTCATATCTATGTTTCATGATAAGATATAATATGATTTGCGAAGTGTCATGTATTCCTCGTCTACACTTCAAATGAATGTAAATGCGGCACTTTCTTGCAGGGAAATAGCGTTTGCAGATGTCTACGTATCGAAGCAATAGAGTTCAAATGCTTCTTAAAACGAGATATTGCATCTCATATCTATGTTTCATGATAAGATATAATATTCATTGCGAAGTGTTATGCATTCCTCGTATACGATTCAAATGAATGTAAATGCGACACTTCCTTCCAATGAAATAGGGTCTGCTGATGTCTACGTATCGTAGCAATAGATTTCTAATGATTCTTAAAACGCGATATCGCATCTCATTTCTTTGTTTCATGGTAAGATATAATATGATTCGCGAAGTGTGATGTATTCCTCGTCTACACATCAAATGAATGTAAATGCGACACTTCCTTGCAAGGAAATAGCGTTTGCATATGTCTACCTATCGTAGCAGTAGAGTTCTAATGCTTCTTAAAACGCGATATCGCATCTCATTTCTATGTTTCATGGTAAGATATAATATGACTTGCGAAGTGTTATGTATTCCTCGTCTACACTTCAAATAAATGTGAATGCGACACTTCCTTGCAAGGAAATAGCGTTTGCAGATGTCTACGTACCGAAGCAATTGAGTTCAAATGTTTCTTAAAACGAGATATTGCATCTCATTTCTATGTTTCATGATAAGATATAATATTCATTGCGAAGTGTTATGCATTCCTCGTCTGCGATTCAAATGAAAGTAAATGCGACACTTCCTTGCAAGGAAATAGCGATTGCAGATGTCTACGTATCGTAGCAATAGAGTTCATATGATTCATAAAACGCGATATCGCATCTCATTTCTATGTTTCATGGTAAGATTTAATATGATTTGCCAAGTGTTATGTATTCCTCGTCTACACTTCAAATGAATGTAAATGCGACACTTCCTTGCAAGGAAATAGCGTTTGCAGATGTCTACGTATCGAAACAATAGAGTTCAAATGCTTCTTAAAACGAGATATTGCATCCCATATCTATGCTTCATGATAAGATATAATATTCATTGCAAAGTGTTATGCATTCCTCGTCTACGATTCAAATGAATGTAAATGCGACACTTCCTTGCCAGGAAATAGCGTCTGCAGATGTCTAGGTATCGTAGCGATAGAGTTCTAATGCTTCTTAAAACGCGATATCGCATCTCATTTCTATGTTTCATGGTAAGATATAATATGATTTGCGGAGTGTTATGTATTCCTCGTCTACACTTCATATAAATGTAAATGCGACACTTCCTTGCAAGGAAATAGCGTTTGCAGATGTCTACCTATCGTAGCAATAGCGTTCTAATGCTTCTTAAAACGCGATATCGCATTTCATTTCTATGTTTCATGGTAAGATATAATATGATTTGCGAAGTGTCATGTATTCCTCGTCTACACTTCAAATGAATGTAAATGCGACACTTCCTTGCTAGGAAACAGCGTCTGCAGATGTCTAGGTATCGTAGCAATAGAGTTCAAATGCTTCTTAAAACGAGATATTGCTTCTCATATCTTTGTTTCATGATAAGATATAATATTCATTGCGAAGTGTTATGCATTTCTCGTATACGATTCAAATGAGTGTAAATGCGACACTTCCTTGCAAGGAAATAGCGTTTGCAGATGTCTACGTATCGTAGCAATAGAGTTCTTATGATTCTTAAAACTTGATATCGCATCTCATTTCTATGTTTCATGGTAAGATATAATATGATTTGCGAAGTGTTATGTATTCCTCGTCTACACTTCAAATGAATGTAAATGCGGCACATCCTTGCTAGGAAATAGTGTCTGGAGATGTCTAGGTATCGTAGCGATAGAGTTCTAATGCTTCATAAAACGCGATATCGCATCTCATTTCTATGTTTCATGGAAAGATATAATATGATTTGCGAAGTGTCATTTATTCCTCGTCCACACTTCAAATGAATGTAAATGCGACACTTCCTTCCAATGAAATAGCGTCTGCTGATGTCTACGTATCGTAGCAATAGATTTCTAATGATTCTTAAAACGCGATATCGCATCTCATTTCTTTGTTTCATGGTAAGATATAATATGATTTGCGAAGTGTGTTGTATTCCTCGTCTACACTTCAAATGAATGTAATGCGACACTTCCTTGCAGGGAAATAGCGTTTGCAGATGTCTACGTATCGAAGCAATAGAGTTCAAATGCTTCTTAAAACGAGATATTGCATCCCATATCTATGTTTCATGATAAGATATAATATTCATTGCAAAGTGTTATGCATTCCTCGTCTACGATTCAAATGAATGTAAATGCGATACTTCCTTGCCAGGAAATAGCGTCTGCAGATGTCTAGGTATCGTAGCGATAGAGTTCTAATGCTTCTTAAAACGCGATATCGCATTTCATTTCTATGATTCATGGTAAGATATAATATGATTTGCGAAGTGTCATGTATTCCTCGTCTACACTTCAAATGAATGTAAATGCGACACTTCCTTGCTAGGAAACAGCGTCTGCAGATGTCTAGGTATCGTAGCAATAGAGTTCAGATGCTTCTTAGAACGAGATATTGCATCTCATATCTTTGTTTCATGATAAGATATAATATACATTGCGAAGTGTTATGCATTTCTCGTATACGATTCAAATGAGTGTAAATGCGACACTTCCTTGCAAGGAAATAGCGTTTGCAGATGTCTACGTATCGTAGCAATAGAGTTCTTATGATTCTTAAAACTTGATATCGCATCTCATTTCTATGTTTCATGGTAAGATATAATATGATTTGCGAAGTGTTATGTATTCCTCGTCTACACTTCAAATGAATGTAAATGCGACACTTCCTTGCTAGGAAATAGTGTCTGGAGATGTCTAGGTATCGTAGCGATAGTGTTCTAATGCTTCATAAAACGCGATATCGCATCTCATTTCTATGTTTCATGGAAAGATATAATATGATTTGCGAAGTGTCATGTATTACTCGTGTACACTTCAAATGAATGTAAATGCGACACTTCCTTGCAAGGAAATAGCGTTTGCAGATGTCTACGTATCGTAGCAATAGATTTCTAATGCTTCTTAAAACTCGATATCGGATCTCATTTCTATGTTTCATGGTAAGATATAATATTCATTGCGAAGTGTTATGCATTCCTCGTCTACGATTCAAATGAATGTAAATGCGACACTTCCTTGCAAGGAAATAGTGTTTGCAGATGTCTAGGTATCGTAGCAATAGAGTTCAAATGCTTCTTAAAACGAGATATTGCATCTCATATCTATGTTTCATGATAAGATATAATATTCATTGCAAAGTGTTATGCATTCCTCGTCTACGATTCAAATGAATGTAAATGCGACACTTCCTTGCCAGGAAATAGCGTCTGCAGATGTCTAGGTATCGTAGCGATAGAGTTCTAATGCTTCTTAAAACGCGATATCGCATCTCATTTCTATGTTTCATGGTAAGATATAATATGATTTGCGGAGTGTTATGTTTTCCTCGTCTACACTTCATATGAATGTAAATGCGACACTTCCTTGCAAGGAAATAGCGTTTGCAGATGTCTACCTATCGTAGCAATAGCGTTCTAATGCTTCTTAAAACGCGATATCGCATTTCATTTCTATGTTTCATGGTAAGATATAATATGATTTGCGAAGTGTCATGTATTCCTCGTCTACACATCAAATGAATGTAAATGCGACACTTCCTTGCAAGGAAATAGCGTTTGCATATGTCTACCTATCGTAGCAGTAGAGTTCTAATGCTTCTTAAAACGCGATATCGCATCTCATTTCTATGTTTCATGGTAAGATATAATATGACTTGCGAAGTGTTATGTATTCCTCGTCTACACTTCAAATAAATGTGAATGCGACACATCCTTGCAAGGAAATAGCGTTTGCAGATGTCTACGTACCGAAGCAATTGAGTTCAAATGATTCTTAAAACGCGATATCGCATCTCATTTCTATGTTTCATGGTAAGATTTAATATGATTTGCCAAGTGTTATGTATTCCTCGTCTACACTTCAAATGAATGTAAATGCGACACTTCCTTGCAAAGAAATAGCGTTTGCAAATGTCTACGTATCGAAGCAATAGAGTTCAAATGCTTCTTAAAACGAGATATTGCATCTCATATTTATGTTTCATGATAAGATATAACATTCATTGCGAAGTGTTATGCATTCCTCGTCTATGATTCAAATGGTCGTAAATGCGACACGTCCTTGCAAGGAAATAGCGTTTGCAGATGTCTAGGTATAGTAGCAATGGAGTTCTAATGCTTCCTAAAACGCGATATCGCATCTCATTTCTATGTTTCATGGTAAGATATAATATGATTTGCGAAGTGTTATGTATTCCTCGTCTACGATTCTAATGAAAGTAACTGCGACACTTCCTTGCAAGGAAATAGCGATTGCAGATGTCTACGTATCGTAGCAATAGAGTTCATATGATTCTTAAAACGCGATATCGCATCTCATTTCTTTGTTTCATGGTAAGATATAATATGATTTGCGAAGTGTCATGTATTCCTCGTCTACACTTCAAATGAATGTAAATGCGACACTTCCTTGCAGGGAAATAGCGTTTGCAGATGTCTACGTATCGAAGCAATAGAGTTCAAATGCTTCTTAAAACGAGATATTGCATCTCATATCTATGTTTCATGATAAGATATAATATTCATTGCGAAGTGTTATGCATTCCTCGTATACGATTCAAATGAATGTAAATGCGACACTTCCTTCCAATGAAATAGCGTCTGCTGATGTCTACGTATCGTAGCAATAGATTTCTAATGATTCTTAAAACGCGATATCGCATCTCATTTCTTTGTTTCATGGTAAGATATAATATGATTCGCGAAGTGTGATGTATTCCTCGTCTACACATCAAATGAATGTAAATGCGACACTTCCTTGCAAGGAAATAGCGTTTGCATATGTCTACCTATCGTAGCAGTAGAGTTCTAATGCTTCTTAAAACGCGATATCGCATCTCATTTCTATGTTTCATGGTAAGATATAATATGATTTGCGAAGTGCTATGTATTCCTCGTCTACACTTCAAATGAATGTAAATGCGACACTTCCTTGCAAGGAAATAGCGTTTGCAGATGTCTACCTATCGTAGCAATGGAGTTCCAATGCTTCTTAAAACGCGATATCGCATCTCATATCTTTGTTTCATGATAAGATATAATATTCATTGCGAAGTGTTATGCATTTCTCGTATACGATTCAAATGAGTGTAAATGCGACACTTCCATGCAAGGAAATAGCGTTTGCAGATGTCTACGTATCGTAGCAATAGAGTTCTTATGATTCTTAAAACTTGATATCGCATCTCATTTCTATGTTTCATGGTAAGATATAATATTCATTGCGAAGTGTTATGCATTCCTCGTCTACGATTCAAATGAATGTAAATGCGACACTTCCTTGCAAGGAAATAGTGTTTGCAGATGTCTAGGTATCGTAGCAATAGAGTTCAAATGCTTCTTAAAACGAGATATTGCATCTCATATCTTTGTTTCATGATAAGATATAATATTCATTGCGAAGTGTTATGCATTTCTCGTATACGATTCAAATGAGTGTAAATGCGACACTTCCTTGCAAGGAGATAGCGTTTGCAGATGTCTACGTATCGTAGCAATAGAGTTCTTATGATTCTTAAAACTTGATATCGCATCTCATTTCTATGTTTCATGGTAAGATATAATATGATTTGCGAAGTGTTATGTATTCCTCGTCTACACTTCAAATGAATGTAAATGCGACACATCCTTGCTAGGAAATAGTGTCTGGAGATGTCTAGGTATCGTAGCGATAGAGTTCTAATGCTTCATAAAACGCGATATCGCATCTCATTTCTATGTTTCATGGAAAGATATAATATGATTTGCGAAGTGTCATTTATTCCTCGTCCACACTTCAAATGAATGTAAATGCGACACTTCCTTCCAATGAAATAGCGTCTGCTGATGTCTACGTATCGTAGCAATAGATTTCTAATGATTCTTAAAACGCGATATCGCATCTCATTTCTTTGTTTCATGGTAAGATATAATATTCATTGCGAATTGTTATGCATTCCTCGTCTACGATTCAAATGAATGTAAATGCGACACTTCCTTGCAAGGAAATAGCGTTTGCAGATGTCTACGTATAGTAGCAATAGAGTTCTTATGATTCTTAAAACGCGATATCGAACCTCATTTCTATGTTTCATGGTAAGATATAATATGATTTGCGAAATGTTATATATTCCTCGTCTACACTTCAAATGAATGTAAATGCGACACTTCCTTGCAAGGAAATAGCGTTTGCAGATGTCTACGTATCGAAGCAATAGAGTTCAAATGCTTCTTAAAACGAGATATTGCATCCCATATCTATGTTTCATGATAAGATATAATATTCATTGCAAAGTGTTATGCATTCCTCGTCTACGATTCAAATGAATGTAAATGCGACACTTCCTTGCCAGGAAATAGCGTCTGCAGATGTCTAGGTATCGTAGCGATAGAGTTATAATGCTTCTTAAAACGCGATATCGCATTTCATTTCTATGTTTCATGGTAAGATATAATATGATTTGCGAAGTGTCATGTATTCCTCGTCTACACTTCAAATGAATGTAAATGCGACACTTCCTTGCTAGGAAACAGCGTCTGCAGATGTCTAGGTATCGTAGCAATAGAGTTCAAATGCTTCTTAAAACGAGATATTGCATCTCATATCTTTGTTTCATGATAAGATATAATATTCATTGCGAAGTGTTATGCATTTCTCGTACACGATTCAAATGAGTGTAAATGCGACACTTCCTTGCAAGGAAATAGCGTTTGCAGATGTCTACGTATCGTAGCAATAGAGTTCTTATGATTCCTAAAACTTGATATCGCATCTCATTTCTATGTTTCATGGTAAGATATAATATGATTTGCGAAGTGTTATGTATTCCTCGTCTACACTTCAAATGAATGTAAATGCGACACTTCCTTGCTAGGAAATAGTGTTTGCAGATGTCTAGGTATCGTAGCAATAGAGTTCAAATGCTTCTTAAAACGAGATATTGCATCTCATATCTATGTTTCATGATAAGATATAATATTCATTGCGAAGTGTTATGCATTCCTCGTATACGATTCAAATGAATGTAAATGCGACACTTCCTTCCAATGAAATAGCGTCTGCTGATGTCTACGTATCGTAGCAATAGATTTCTAATGATTCTTAAAACGCGATATCGCATCTCATTTCTTTGTTTCATGGTAAGATATAATATGATTAGCGAAGTGTCATGTATTCCTCGTCTACACTTCAAATGAATGTAAATGCGACACTTCCTTGCAGGGAAATAGCGTTTGCAGATGTCTACGTATCGAAGCAATAGAGTTCAAATGCTTCTTAAAACGAGATATTGCATCTCATATCTATGTTTCATGATAAGATATAATATTCATTGCGAGTTGTTATGCATTCCTCGTCTACGATTCAAATGAATGTAAATGCGACACTTCCTTGCGAGGAAATAGCGTTTGCAGATGTCTACGTATAGTAGCAATAGAGTTCTTATGATTCTTAAAACACGATATCGAGTCTCATTTCTATGTTTCATGGTAAGATATAATATGATTTGCGAAGTGTTATGTACTCCTCGTCTACACTTCAAATGAATGTAAATGCGACACTTCCTTGCAAGGAAATAGCGTTTGCAGATGTCTACGTATCGAAGCAATAGAGTTCAAATGTTTCTTAAAACGAGATATTGCATCTCATTTCTATGTTTCATGATAAGATATAATATTCATTGCGAAGTGTTATGCATTCCTCGTCTGCGATTCAAATGAAAGTAAATGCGACACTTCCTTGCAAGGAAATAGCGATTGCAGATGTCTACGTATCGTAGCAATAGAGTTCATATGATTCTTAAAACGCGATATCGCATCTCATTTCTATGTTTCATGGTAAGATTTAATATTCATTGCGAAGTGTTATGCATTCCTCGTCTACGATTCAAATGAATGTAAATGCGACACTTCCTTGCAAGGAAATAGCGTTTGCAGATGTCTAGGTATCGTAGCAATAGAGTTCATATGATTCTTAAAACGCGATATCGCATCTCATTTCTATGTTTCATGGTAAGATATAACATGATTTGCGAAGTGTTATGTATTCCTCGTCTACACTTCAAATGAATGAAAATGCGACACTTCCTTGCAAGGAAATAGTGTTTGCAGATGTCTAGGTATCGTAGCAATAGTGTTCAAATGCTTCTTAAAACGAGATATTGCATCTCATATCTTTGTTTCATGATAAGATATAATATTCATTGCGAAGTGTTATGCATTTCTCGTACACGATTCAAATGAGTGTAAATGCGACACTTCCTTGCAAGGAAATAGCGTTTGCAGATGTCTACGTATCGTAGCAATAGAGTTCTTATGATTCTTAAAACTTGATATCGCATCTCATTTCTATGTTTCATGGTAAGATATAATATGATTTGCGAAGTGTTATGTATTCCTCGTCTACACTTCAAATGAATGTAAATGCGACACTTCCTTGCTAGGAAATAGTGTCTGGAGATGTCTAGGTATCGTAGCGATAGTGTTCTAATGCTTCATAAAACGCGATATCGCATCTCATTTCTATGTTTCATGGAAAGATATAATATGATTTGCGAAGTGTCATGTATTACTCGTGTATACTTCAAATGAATGTAAATGCGACACTTCCTTGCAAGGAAATAGCGTTTGCAGATGTCTACGTATCGTAGCAATAGATTTCTAATGCTTCTTAAAACTCGATATCGGATCTCATTTCTATGTTTCATGGTAAGATATAATATTCATTGCGAAGTGTTATGCATTCCTCGTCTACGATTCAAATGAATGTAAATGCGACACTTCCTTGCAAGGAAATAGTGTTTGCAGATGTCTAGGTATCGTAGCAATAGATTTCAAATGCTTCTTAAAACGAGATATTGCATCTCATATCTATGTTCCATGATAAGATATAATATTCATTGCGAAGTGTTATGCATTCCTCGTATACGATTCAAATGAATGTAAATGCGACACTTCCTTCCAATGAAATAGCGTCTGCTGATGTCTACGTATCGTAGCAATAGATTTCTAATGATTCTTAAAACGCGATATCGCATCTCATTTCTTTGTTTCATGGTAAGATATAATATGATTTGCGAAGTGTCATGTATTCCTCGTCTACACTTCAAATGAATGTAAATGCGACACTTCCTTGCAGGGAAATAGCGTTTGCAGATGTCTACGTATCGAAGCAATAGAGTTCAAATGCTTCTTAAAACGAGATATTGCATCTCATATCTATGTTTCATGATAAGATATAATATTCATTGCGAGTTGTTATGCATTCCTCGTCTACGATTCAAATGAATGTAAATGCGACACTTCCTTGCGAGGAAATAGCGTTTGCAGATGTCTACGTATAGTAGCAATAGAGTTCTTATGATTCTTAAAACGCGATATCGAGTCTCATTTCTATGTTTCATGGTAAGATATAATATGATTTGCGAAGTGTTATGTATTCCTCGTCTACGATTCTAATGAAAGTAACTGCGACACTTCCTTGCAAGGAAATAGCGATTGCAGATGTCTACGTATCGTAGCAATAGAGTTCATATGATTCTTAAAACGCGATATCGCATCTCATTTCTTTGTTTCATGGTAAGATATAATATGATTTGCGAAGTGTCATGTATTCCTCGTCTACACTTCAAATGAATGTAAATGCGACACTTCCTTGCAGGGAAATAGCGTTTGCAGATGTCTACGTATCGAAGCAATAGAGTTCAAATGCTTCTTAAAACGAGATATTGCATCTCATATCTATGTTTCATGATAAGATATAATATTCATTGCGAAGTGTTATGCATTCCTCGTATACGATTCAAATGAATGTAAATGCGACACTTCCTTCCAATGAAATAGCGTCTGCTGATGTCTACGTATCGTAGCAATAGATTTCTAATGATTCTTAAAACGCGATATCGCATCTCATTTCTTTGTTTCATGGTAAGATATAATATGATTCGCGAAGTGTGATGTATTCCTCGTCTACACATCAAATGAATGTAAATGCGACACTTCCTTGCAAGGAAATAGCGTTTGCATATGTCTACCTATCGTAGCAGTAGAGTTCTAATGCTTCTTAAAACGCGATATCGCATCTCATTTCTATGTTTCATGGTAAGATATAATATGATTTGCGAAGTGTTATGTATTCCTCGTCTACACTTCAAATGAATGTAAATGCGACACTTCCTTGCAAGGAAATAGCGTTTGCAGATGTCTACCTATCGTAGCAATGGAGTTCCAATGCTTCTTAAAACGCGATATCGCATCTCATATCTTTGTTTCATGATAAGATATAATATTCATTGCGAAGTGTTATGCATTTCTCGTATACGATTCAAATGAGTGTAAATGCGACACTTCCATGCAAGGAAATAGCGTTTGCAGATGTCTACGTATCGTAGCAATAGAGTTCTTATGATTCTTAAAACTTGATATCGCATCTCATTTCTATGTTTCATGGTAAGATATAATATTCATTGCGAAGTGTTATGCATTCCTCGTCTACGATTCAAATGAATGTAAATGCGACACTTCCTTGCAAGGAAATAGTGTTTGCAGATGTCTAGGTATCGTAGCAATAGAGTTCAAATGCTTCTTAAAACGAGATATTGCATCTCATATCTTTGTTTCATGATAAGATATAATATTCATTGCGAAGTGTTATGCATTTCTCGTATACGATTCAAATGAGTGTAAATGCGACACTTCCTTGCAAGGAGATAGCGTTTGCAGATGTCTACGTATCGTAGCAATAGAGTTCTTATGATTCTTAAAACTTGATATCGCATCTCATTTCTATGTTTCATGGTAAGATATAATATGATTTGCGAAGTGTTATGTATTCCTCGTCTACACTTCAAATGAATGTAAATGCGACACATCCTTGCTAGGAAATAGTGTCTGGAGATGTCTAGGTATCGTAGCGATAGAGTTCTAATGCTTCATAAAACGCGATATCGCATCTCATTTCTATGTTTCATGGAAAGATATAATATGATTTGCGAAGTGTCATTTATTCCTCGTCCACACTTCAAATGAATGTAAATGCGACACTTCCTTCCAATGAAATAGCGTCTGCTGATGTCTACGTATCGTAGCAATAGATTTCTAATGATTCTTAAAACGCGATATCGCATCTCATTTCTTTGTTTCATGGTAAGATATAATATTCATTGCGAATTGTTATGCATTCCTCGTCTACGATTCAAATGAATGTAAATGCGACACTTCCTTGCAAGGAAATAGCGTTTGCAGATGTCTACGTATAGTAGCAATAGAGTTCTTATGATTCTTAAAACGCGATATCGAACCTCATTTCTATGTTTCATGGTAAGATATAATATGATTTGCGAAGTGTTATATATTCCTCGTCTACACTTCAAATGAATGTAAATGCGACACTTCCTTGCAAGGAAATAGCGTTTGCAGATGTCTACGTATCGAAGCAATAGAGTTCAAATGCTTCTTAAAACGAGATATTGCATCCCATATCTATGTTTCATGATAAGATATAATATTCATTGCAAAGTGTTATGCATTCCTCGTCTACGATTCAAATGAATGTAAATGCGACACTTCCTTGCCAGGAAATAGCGTCTGCAGATGTCTAGGTATCGTAGCGATAGAGTTCTAATGCTTCTTAAAACGCGATATCGCATTTCATTTCTATGTTTCATGGTAAGATATAATATGATTTGCGAAGTGTCATGTATTCCTCGTCTACACTTCAAATGAATGTAAATGCGACACTTCCTTGCTAGGAAACAGCGTCTGCAGATGTCTAGGTATCGTAGCAATAGAGTTCAAATGCTTCTTAAAACGAGATATTGCATCTCATATCTTTGTTTCATGATAAGATATAATATTCATTGCGAAGTGTTATGCATTTCTCTTACACGATTCAAATGAGTGTAAATGCGACACTTCCTTGCAAGGAAATAGCGTTTGCAGATGTCTACGTATCGTAGCAATAGAGTTCTTATGATTCTTAAAACTTGATATCGCATCTCATTTCTATGTTTCATGGTAAGATATAATATGATTTGCGAAGTGTTATGTATTCCTCGTCTACACTTCAAATGAATGTAAATGCGACACTTCCTTGCTAGGAAATAGTGTTTGCAGATGTCTAGGTATCGTAGCAATAGAGTTCAAATGCTTCTTAAAACGAGATATTGCATCTCATATCTATGTTTCATGATAAGATATAATATTCATTGCGAAGTGTTATGCATTCCTCGTATACGATTCAAATGAATGTAAATGCGACACTTCCTTCCAATGAAATAGCGTCTGCTGATGTCTACGTATCGTAGCAATAGATTTCTAATGATTCTTAAAACGCGATATCGCATCTCATTTCTTTGTTTCATGGTAAGATATAATATGATTAGCGAAGTGTCATGTATTCCTCGTCTACACTTCAAATGAATGTAAATGCGACACTTCCTTGCAGGGAAATAGCGTTTGCAGATGTCTACGTATCGAAGCAATAGAGTTCAAATGCTTCTTAAAACGAGATATTGCATCTCATATCTATGTTTCATGATAAGATATAATATTCATTGCGAGTTGTTATGCATTCCTCGTCTACGATTCAAATGAATGTAAATGCGACACTTCCTTGCGAGGAAATAGCGTTTGCAGATGTCTACGTATAGTAGCAATAGAGTTCTTATGATTCTTAAAACGCGATATCGAGTCTCATTTCTATGTTTCATGGTAAGATATAATATGATTTGCGAAGTGTTATGTACTCCTCGTCTACACTTCAAATGAATGTAAATGCGACACTTCCTTGCAAGGAAATAGCGTTTGCAGATGTCTACGTATCGAAGCAATAGAGTTCAAATGTTTCTTAAAACGAGATATTGCATCTCATTTCTATGTTTCATGATAAGATATAATATTCATTGCGAAGTGTTATGCATTCCTCGTCTGCGATTCAAATGAAAGTAAATGCGACACTTCCTTGCAAGGAAATAGCGATTGCAGATGTCTACGTATCGTAGCAATAGAGTTCATATGATTCTTAAAACGCGATATCGCATCTCATTTCTATGTTTCATGGTAAGATTTAATATTCATTGCGAAGTGTTATGCATTCCTCGTCTACGATTCAAATGAATGTAAATGCGACACTTCCTTGCAAGGAAATAGCGTTTGCAGATGTCTAGGTATCGTAGCAATAGAGTTCATATGATTCTTAAAACGCGATATCGCATCTCATTTCTATGTTTCATGGTAAGATATAACATGATTTGCGAAGTGTTATGTATTCCTCGTCTACACTTCAAATGAATGAAAATGCGACACTTCCTTGCAAGGAAATAGTGTTTGCAGATGTCTAGGTATCGTAGCAATAGTGTTCAAATGCTTCTTAAAACGAGATATTGCATCTCATATCTTTGTTTCATGATAAGATATAATATTCATTGCGAAGTGTTATGCATTTCTCGTACACGATTCAAATGAGTGTAAATGCGACACTTCCTTGCAAGGAAATAGCGTTTGCAGATGTCTACGTATCGTAGCAATAGAGTTCTTATGATTCTTAAAACTTGATATCGCATCTCATTTCTATGTTTCATGGTAAGATATAATATGATTTGCGAAGTGTTATGTATTCCTCGTCTACACTTCAAATGAATGTAAATGCGACACTTCCTTGCTAGGAAATAGTGTCTGGAGATGTCTAGGTATCGTAGCGATAGTGTTCTAATGCTTCATAAAACGCGATATCGCATCTCATTTCTATGTTTCATGGAAAGATATAATATGATTTGCGAAGTGTCATGTATTACTCGTGTATACTTCAAATGAATGTAAATGCGACACTTCCTTGCAAGGAAATAGCGTTTGCAGATGTCTACGTATCGTAGCAATAGATTTCTAATGCTTCTTAAAACTCGATATCGGATCTCATTTCTATGTTTCATGGTAAGATATAATATTCATTGCGAAGTGTTATGCATTCCTCGTCTACGATTCAAATGAATGTAAATGCGACACTTCCTTGCAAGGAAATAGTGTTTGCAGATGTCTAGGTATCGTAGCAATAGAGTTCAAATGCTTCTTAAAACGAGATATTGCATCTCATATCTATGTTCCATGATAAGATATAATATTCATTGCGAAGTGTTATGCATTCCTCGTATACGATTCAAATGAATGTAAATGCGACACTTCCTTCCAATGAAATAGCGTCTGCTGATGTCTACGTATCGTAGCAATAGATTTCTAATGATTCTTAAAACGCGATATCGCATCTCATTTCTTTGTTTCATGGTAAGATATAATATGATTTGCGAAGTGTCATGTATTCCTCGTCTACACTTCAAATGAATGTAAATGCGACACTTCCTTGCAGGGAAATAGCGTTTGCAGATGTCTACGTATCGAAGCAATAGAGTTCAAATGCTTCTTAAAACGAGATATTGCATCTCATATCTATGTTTCATGATAAGATATAATATTCATTGCGAGTTGTTATGCATTCCTCGTCTACGATTCAAATGAATGTAAATGCGACACTTCCTTGCGAGGAAATAGCGTTTGCAGATGTCTACGTATAGTAGCAATAGAGTTCTTATGATTCTTAAAACGCGATATCGAGTCTCATTTCTATGTTTCATGGTAAGATATAATATGATTTGCGAAGTGTTATGTATTCCTCGTCTACACTTCAAATGAATGTAAATGCGACACTTCCTTGCAAGGAAATAGCGTTTGCAGATGTCTACGTATCGAAGCAATAGTGTTCAAATGTTTCTTAAAACGAGATATTGCATCTCATTTCTATGTTTCATGATAAGATATAATATTCATTGCGAAGTGTTATGCATTCCTCGTCTGCGATTCAAATGAAAGTAAATGCGACACTTCCTTGCAAGGAAATAGCGATTGCAGATGTCTACGTATCGTAGCAATAGAGTTCATATGATTCTTAAAACGCGATATCGCATCTCATTTCTATGTTTCATGGTAAGATTTAATATTCATTGCGAAGTGTTATGCATTCCTCGTCTACGATTCAAATGAATGTAAATGCGACACTTCCTTGCAAGGAAATAGCGATTGCAGTTGTCTACGTATCGTAGCAATAGAGTTCATATGATTCTTAAAACGCGATATCGCATCTCATTTCTATGTTTCATGGTAAGCTATAACATGATTTGCGAAGTGTTATGTATTCCTCGTCAACACTTCAAATGAATGTGAATGCGATTCTTCCTCGCTAGGAAATAGCGTTTGCAGATGTCTACGTATCGTAGCAATAGCTTTCTAATGCTTCTTAAAACGCGATATCAAATCTCATTTCTATGATTCATGGTAAGATATAATATGATTTGCGAAGTGTTATGTATTCCTCGTCTACACTTCAAATGAATGTAAATGCGACACTTCCTTGCAAGGAAATAGCGTTTGCAGATGTCTACGTATCGAAGCAATAGAGTTCAAATGCTTCTTAAAACGAGATATTGCATCCCATATTTATGTTTCATGATAAGATATAATATTCATTGCAAAGTGTTATGCATTCCTCGTCTACGATTCAAATGAATGTAAATGCGACACTTCCTTGCCTGGATATAGCGTCTGCAGATGTCTAGGTATCGTAGCGATAGACTTCTAATGCTTCTTAAAACGCGATATCGCATTTCATTTCTATGTTTCATGGTAAGATATAATATGATTTGCGAAGTGTCATGTATTCCTCGTCTACACTTCAAATGAATGTAAATGCGACACTTCCTTGCTAGGAAACAGCGTCTGCAGATGTCTAGGTATCGTAGCAATAGAGTTCAAATGCTTCTTAAAACGAGATATTGCATCTCATATCTTTGTTTCATGATAAGATATAATATTCATTGCGAAGTGTTATGCATTTCTCGTACACGATTCAAATGAGTGTAAATGCGACACTTTCTTGCAAGGAAATAGCGTTTGCAGATGTCTACGTATCGTAGCAATAGAGTTCTTATGATTCTTAAAACTTGATATCGCATCTCATTTCTATGTTTCATGGTAAGATATAATATGATTTGCGAAGTGTTATGTATTCCTCGTCTACACTTCAAATGAATGTAAATGCGACACTTCCTTGCTAGGAAATAGTGTCTGGAGATGTCTAGGTATCGTAGCGATAGTGTTCTAATGCTTCATAAAACGCGATATCGCATCTCATTTCTATGTTTCATGGAAAGATATAATATGATTTGCGAAGTGTCATGTATTACTAGTGTATACTTCAAATGAATGTAAATGCGACACTTCCTTGCAAGGAAATAGCGTTTGCAGATGTCTACGTATCGTAGCAATATATTTCTAATGCTTCTTAAAACGAGATATTGCATCTCATATCTATGTTTCATGATAAGATATAATATTCATTGCGAATTGTTATGCATTCCTCGTCTACGATTCAAATGAATGTAAATGCGACACTTCCTTGCAAGGAAATAGCGTTTGCAGATGTCTACGTATAGTAGCAATAGAGTTCTTATGATTCTTAAAACGCGATATCGAGTCTCATTTCTATGTTTCATGGTAAGATATAATATGATTTGCGAAGTGTTATGTATTCCTCGTCTACACTTCAAATGAATGAAAATGCGACACTTCCTTGCAAGGAAATAGCGTTTGCAGATGTCTACGTATCGAAGCAATAGAGTTCAAATGTTTCTTAAAACGAGATATTGCATCTCATTTCTATGTTTCATGATAAGATATAATATTCATTGCGAAGTGTTATGCATTCCTCGTCTGCGATTCAAATGAAAGTAAATGCGACACTTCCTTGCAAGGAATTAGCGATTGCAGATGTCTACGTATCGTAGCAATAGAGTTCATATGATTCTTAAAACGCGATATCGCATCTCATTTCTATGTTTCATGGTAAGATTTAATATTCATTGCGAAGTGTTATGCATTCCTCGTCTACGATTCAAATGAATGTAAATGCGACACTTCCTTGCAAGGAAATAGCGTTTGCAGATGTCTAGGTATCGTAGCAATAGAGTTCATATGATTCTTAAAACGCGATATCGCATCTCATTTCTATGTTTCATGGTAAGATATAACATGATTTGCGAAGTGTTATGTATTCCTCGTCTACACTTCAAATGAATGAAAATGCGACACTTCCTTGCAAGGAAATAGTGTTTGCAGATGTCTAGGTATCGTAGCAATAGAGTTCAAATGCTTCTTAAAACGAGATATTGCATCTCATACCTATGTTTCATGATAAGATATAATATTCATTGCGAAGTGTTATGCATTCCTGGTATACGATTCAAATGAATGTAAATGCGACACTTCCTTCCAATGAAATAGCGTCTGCTGATGTCTACGTATCGTAGCAATAGATTTCTAATGATTCTTAAAACGCGATATCGCATCTCATTTCTTTGTTTCATGGTAAGATATAATATGATTTGCGAAGTGTCATGTATTCCACGTCTACACCTCAAATGAGTGTAAATGCGACACTTCCTTGCAGGGAAATAGCGTTTGCAGATGTCTACGTATCGAAGCAATAGAGTTCAAATGCTTCTTAAAACGAGATATTGCATCTCATATCTATGTTTCATGATAAGATATAATATTCATTGCGAATTGTTATGCATTCCTCGTCTACGGTTCAAATGAATGTAAATGCGACACTTCCTTGCAAGGAAATAGCGTTTGCAGATGTCTACGTATAGTAGCAATAGAGTTCTTATGATTCTTAAAACGCGATATCGCATCTCATTTCTATGCTTCATGGTAAGATACAATATGATTTGCGGAGTGTTATGTATTCCTCGTCTACACTTCATATGAATGTAAATGCGACACTTCCTTGCAAGGAAATAGCGTTTGCAGATGTCTACCTATCGTAGCAATAGAGTTCTAATGCTTCTTAAAACTCGATATCGGATCTCATTTCTATGTTTCATGGTAAGATATAATATTCATTGCGAAGTGTTATGCATTCCTCGTCTACACTTCATATGAATGTAAATGCGACACTTCCTTGCAAGGAAATAGCGTCTCCAGATGTCTAGGTATCGTAGCAATAGAGTTCAAATGCTTCTTAAAACGAGATATTGCATCTCATACCTATGTTTCATGATAAGATATAATATTCATTGCGAAGTGTTATGCATTCCTGGTATACGATTCAAATGAATGTAAATGCGACACTTCCTTCCAATGAAATAGCGTCTGCTGATGTCTACGTATCGTAGCAATAGATTTCTAATGATTCTTAAAACGCGATATCGCATCTCATTTCTTTGTTTCATGGTAAGATATAATATGATTTGCGAAGTGTCATGTATTCCACGTCTACACCTCAAATGAGTGTAAATGCGACACTTCCTTGCAGGGAAATAGCGTTTGCAGATGTCTACGTATAGTAGCAATAGAGTTCTTATGATTCTTAAAACGCGATATCGCATCTCATTTCTATGCTTCATGGTAAGATACAATATGATTTGCGGAGTGTTATGTATTCCTCGTCTACACTTCATATGAATGTAAATGCGACACTTCCTTGCAAGGAAATAGCGTTTGCAGATGTCTACCTATCGTAGCAATAGAGTTCTAATACTTCTTAAAACTCGATATCGGATCTCATTTCTATGTTTCATGGTAAGATATAATATTCATTGCGAAGTGTTATGCATTCCTCGTCTACACTTCATATGAATGTAAATGCGACACTTCCTTGCAAGGAAATAGCGTCTCCAGATGTCTAGGTATCGTAGCAATAGAGTTCAAATGCTTCTTAAAACGAGATATTGCATCTCATATCTATGTTTCATGATAAGATATAATATTCATTGCGAATTGTTATGCATTCCTCGTCTACCATTCAAATGAATGTAAATGCGACACTTCCTTCCAATGAAATAGCGTCTGCTGATGTCTACGTATCGTAGCAATAGATTTCTAATGATTCTTAAAACGCGATATCGCATCTCATTTCTTTGTTTCATGGTAAGATATAATATGATTTGCGAAGTGTCATGTATTCCTCGTCTACACCTCAAATGAGTGTAAATGCGACACTTCCTTGCAGGGAAATAGCGTTTGCAGATGTCTACGTATCGAAGCAATAGAGTTCAAATGCTTCTTAAAACGAGATATTGCATCTCATATCTATGTTTCATGATAAGATATAATATTCATTGCGAATTGTTATGCATTCCTCGTCTACGATTCAAATGAATGTAAATGCGACACTTCCTTGCAAGGAAATACCGTTTGCAGATGTCTACGTATGGTAGCAATAGAGTTCTTATGATTCTTAAAACGCGATATCGAATCTCATTTCTATGTTTCATGGTATGATATAATATGATTTGCGAAGTGTTATGTATTCCTCGTCTACACTTCAAATGAATGTAAATGCGACACTTCCTTGCAAGGAAATAGCGTTTGCAGATGTCTACGTGTCGAAGCAATAGAGTTCAAATGCTTCTTAAAACGAGATATTGCATCCCATATCTATGTTTCATGATAAGATATAATATTCATTGCAAAGTGTTATGCATTCCTCGTCTACGATTCAAATGAATGTAAATGCTACACTTCCTTGCCAGGAAATAGCGTCTGCAGATGTCTAGGTATCGTAGCGATAGAGTTCTAATGCTTCTTAAAACGCGATATCGCATCTCATTTCAATGTTTCATGGTAAGATATAATATGATTTGCGGAGTGTTATGTATTCCTCGTCTACACTTCATATGTCACGTCCCGAGGTGCGGTTGCGCTCGCAACGGTGGCACAAAGTCGTAACCGTTCCCGATAATAACGCGAATTGCGTCCGGACCGGGTTCGTTGGCGTTTCGGACTCGATAAAACGGTAACTAACACTAAACTTACCTTGCGAAGGCTTGATTCCGCTGTCTGAGTTCTCTTTCCAGGTACATGGAGCGCCTTGGATCCGCAACCGGGATGGCGGCGGCGTACGGCTGGAACGGAGGTACGTCTACGGGAATAAGCGTCCAGGCGGGTTGACTCCGGCTGGCAGGTATCGGCGTTTGGCCCTGACGATTGGCGACTCGTACGGGTCGTGCGGCGAAGGAAACCTCCTTCACAGGAACCAGGACTCGAACGTAGGAAATTGAATATTCTGGTGCATCACCCACGTATTCCCGAGCGAGACGACGAATGAACTCTCTCCTCCCCGCGCGTCGTGTACGCTTTGTCGGAGGTGCAAGGCTCATCGAGAATACTTGAACTTCGGTTGAATACGGCACGGCTAAGCGTTGGTTCGCTCTAGCTTACCGGGATCGACCTGGGCGCAAGATATTCTGTACACGGTAGAAGTGAGGATGGAGCAACTAAGCGCTGGTTCGCTCTAGTCGTCGAGCCTCAAGACTATCGTAGATGAGATATAGAATTAGAATAATCGCGAGCGTACCCGTGGATTAGAATTAAGGAATTGTATTTGAACTCGAATAAAGATACTTTGAATCTGGTAAAAATAAACTATATTCTATGATTTCACTATACTAGATACACTTGACTAAATTCTAAGTTACTGACTAGCGATTACAATGAGAATTAGAAATAGTATAAAGTATCGAATGGACTCCGCTATGGGAGTATGGATAGAGACGAATGCATTAGAGCTAATTGCTCGTTGCGAATGAGCCTATTGCTCGGATCGGAGGTGCATCGTTCGGATGCTGGATTAGAACTCCTCGGTTCGGAGATGAGATACGAACTGACTCTCGGATCTCGCGTCCGCGACCTCCTCGGGTCGCGCGGCGCGCGAGTCGCTGGGCCCTCGCGGTGGGGCGGACGGTCGGAGTAGGGCGGCCGCTCGGCCCTCGTGGTGGGGCGGCCGTTCGGAGTGGGGCGCGGCCCGCGTTAAGCGTGAGCCGCGAGCGTCGAGTGTGCGCGCGAGTGCAACGGAACATAACCGTGCATGAATAAAATATATACATATATTCACTTAAATCTAGGTGTGTGTTGGTGTGTATGTACATAGGTGAGTAGTGTGCTTATTCTAATCCCACATGTACGAGAAGTACGTATAGGGCTTCGTGATCGCTGGGGATTCGACCCAGTATGTGTCGGAGAGCTCCTCGCCCTCGTAATACGGGGTGAAGTCCTCCCCCTCGTGTGTGGAGATCGCGCGTGGGCGCGGCATGCTGCATCCCTCTTCCCTCTCGTACCTTTGTCTCCTTCTGTAGGGACGGCGAGTCGGCGGGTGGCCCGTGTGCAGGGGCTCCGGATACGGATGCTGGGGATGATGAGGTGGACGCCGGAGGGTGGCAGGCGGTACGCCTGACGTTACACCACCCCCCTTGGAAAAAGAATCTCGGCCATGCCGAGATCTCTTGTCTGTTGGGTAGATTTCGGGATGCTGGATCCTTCTCTTGGTCCTGTCGGCTGGATGCTGCGGAATCTGAGGTTTTTCGCCTGGTTGATCCTGGCGATAACGTTTGGAGATTGGACCGTGACTGCGGGCTTCCTTCGGATTGCAGGCACTTTCGTCGCTTTCACTTTCAGCGTTCGTTTGAATGTCACTGCTCTCACTGACTTCATTTTCAGTTTTTCGCACTTTTCTTTCACTAGCATCCACACTCTGCATACTATGCATTCGTTTACAAATTTTGATTTTGTTCGTATGAACAATTTTATGGCGCCCTTTTACATTCAGCTTAACATTACAATTGCCCAAAATTTCGAGGATACGGTACGGTCCAGAATACTGTGCCTGGAACTTATGTTTGTTCGGCTCTTTTAAAAGATAGACCCATTGGCCTACCTCGAAGTTTTGGACATTGAGATTTCGGTCATAATAATATTTAGAACGGCGTTTCGCATTGTCTAGATTGGCTTTAGCCAAAGCCTGAGATTTCGAGATTTTCTCCTGAAGTTGTATAAGATAGTCGCTATAAGTTTCGTTATCAGAGCTGTCCTGAAAAGGAGTGGCTGACGGCGTCCTAGCTATCCTGCCGAACACTAGTTCGTGTGGGGTGTATAATGTACCCTCGTGCACACTGGTGTTGTATGAAAACATTGCGTACGGTAACCAATTCACCCAATCGTTACTCGACTCTATGTAATGCTTCAGATATTCGGCCAGGACGTGGTGAGATCGTTCAACGGACCCGTTTGTCTGTGGATGGAACGCAGTGGACTTGTATTGCTTAATACGGAATTTGATTGCTATGGCTTTAATCAAGCTATTTATAAAGTTCGAACCTTGGTCCGTGAGTATGCCTTTCGGGCATCCGAACTTACAAATGAATTCTTTTATTAGAGCATCGGCAATGTCTACTGCGGTGGTGGTTTTGAGAGGAACTGCGACTGAGTATTTAGTGAGGAGATCTTGGATCGTGAGGATACTGGTATAACCGTCGGAAGTTTCGGGAAGAGGACCCATTACGTCCATTGAAATCTTATCGAATGCCCTGCCAGGGGTGTCGGTTAAAGTGAGAGGCTGTCTGGTCTTTACCCGGACCAGTTTCTCTGTCTGACAACTTTTACATTTGCCAATATATTCTTGTATTTGTGTTTTCATGTTTGGCCAAAAGTATTGTTGTCTGATGCGAGAATAAGTTTTATTAACCCCTTTGTGACCTCCCACAGGGGAGTCGTGGTTTTCTCTTATTATTTTCAGTCGCTCTTCGACCGAAGGGGTTTTAATGAGGCCCTGGCAGACCGTAATCTGGACAGTTGTTTCGTAGAACAGGTCCTGAAGGATTTTCTGGATTCGGGACCAGGATACGGAGTCTAGATAGGTTTGTGCGATACTAAATGTTTGTAATTGTAATTCGTTTACAACGTCGCACAAGGATCTAAATGTTTCTATTGCGGTCTGGAAATTGATTGATCTGGTGGAATGTTCGATGATTGGAAGCTGGATTTGGAATTCGTTTCCGATTTGTATGACTTTGGCTTTGGTAAGAACGTGATTTTTGTTTGGAAGGAATTTTTCAGCGTTCGCTAGATCTTTGGCGCCCGTGTCATAGGGGTGCCCAGATTGCGTGACGAAGACAACTACATTGTCTCGTCGCGTTGATAATGCGTCACGGCTGAAATTAAATAGGGGTTCGCGTCGGAAAAATTCATTTGGAGCAGGAGTATAGAAGTCGGTGCTGTCGCTGGCGACTTGCGGAGGTGGTGCTGTGTTGGTACGGAAGGACGTGCCTGGAGTCGGTAATTCAGGTTCTGATGTTACCGGAGTAGGAGGAGGCGCTAGTGTGGTATACTTTTTACGGGTTTCCGGAGGCACATCGAAGATGTCGTCCTCCGAGTTTTCTGAATACGAGAGCGGAAAAATTTGAGCGGGATTCCGCGACAATGCGTCCGCATTAAGGTTCGTTTTTCCACTTTTATAGACCATCTCGTAGTCAAATTCCGCTAACTTAAGCCTCCACCGTACGAGTCTACTTGACGGGTCCTTGACCGAATTCATCCACACTAACGGTCGATGGTCGGTAACGAGTTTGAATTGATTACCGTATATGTATGGACGAAAGTAATGGACGGCGTAGACAATCGCCAGACACTCCTTCTCGATCGTGGAGTAGTTTTTCTCCGCAGCGTTTAACAGTCGCGACGTGTACGCGATTGGCAAGTCGCGGCCTATTGGTCCTTGACTCAAGATAGCACCAATAGCTTCGGCGGACGCGTCGGTCGTTATCACGAATGGTTGTTTGAAGTTGGGGTACTGCAAGATAGGCGCTTCGCATAGGCAATCTCGGAGTTTGACGAATGAATTCTCTTGCTCGTTACGCCATACAAAGGGCGCGTCTTTTTTTAACAAATTTGTAAGTGGCTTAGCAATATTAGAAAAATTTGCGATGAACCGCCTGTAGTATCCCGCGAGCCCGAGGAATTGTTTGATCTGTTTCGCGTTGCGCGGGCGCGGAAAATTTTTGACGGCGCTAATTTTCGCAGGGTCAGGTTTTACACCGTGCTCACTGATAATATGACCCAAATAGCTTACTTCTCTCCTCAAGAATTCGCACTTATCCGGCTGCAATACTAAATTAGCTTCTTTGAGCCGTTGAGTTAATTTATCGAATTTAAGTCGATGTTCTTGAAGAGAACTAGCGTAGATAACAATGTCGTCCAAATAGACGAAAATTTCGTTCCCCTGGAGACCGGACAGGACATTGTCCATAAGTCGTTGGAACGTCGCTGGCGCATTTTTTAATCCGAATGGCATTCTTTTAAATTCATAATGCCCGTGAGGCGTCGAAAAAGCGGTTTTGGGAGCATCGGCGGGCTCCATTGGGATCTGGTGAAATCCGCTCGCGAGATCGAATGTACTAAAATACTTCGCGCTCCCGAGCTGATCAAGTATCTCGGTAATGCAAGGGAGAGGATAGGCATCGGCGACAGATTTCTCATTGAGTGCGCGGTAGTCGATGACGACGCGCCATTGCTTGTTGCCCAAGGAGTCCGGTTTCTTTGGGACAACCCACAATGGCGAATTATATGGTGATTTTGACGGAGAGATGACACCATTTTGTAAAAATTTGTCGACTTGTCGTCGAATCTCCTCCTTATGAGCTGGTGGGAAACGGTATTGTTTCACATTGACGGGGCGGTCGTCGACGGTTGGAATCTTGTGCGTGGTTGCTGACGTATGCCCTAATTTATCCCCCTCAATGTGAAAAAGCTCCTGCGTGCTTTGAACGAGACGGACGACGTGCTCTCTTTCCTCTGCGTTGAGGTGGTCGAGACGGAGGAGACTAAGAATTCGGTCTAGGCGAGATTTCGAAGGATTGGCGGATTTCGATGTTTGTTTCAACGGCGCCTGTTGTATATTATTTTTAACCGCCTGAGCATAGGAGATCTGTTGAACATTCGCGATTTTGCAACGCGAAGGAGGAGTTTCGAGTGTCGAATATGGTGTCTGACTCGAGAAAGAAATAGAAGTTTTCCCTTTTTGGGATGAGCCGATCGGTACGGCGGATACGTTGGATTTAGAAAAAATCGGATAGAGCGATGGACTTTCCTCCTTATGGAGGGGAGTCATGATTTGCGCGGGCTCAAGTACGATTTCTGGTAACGCGATTTCGACGGCGCGGTCGGATGAATTAATTATTCGAGTTACCGCTTTGCCCCGAATTACTCTGACGAGAGCGTTTCCGAAAAATATACCCGGCGCAAGATCGATACGAGGAATTATACCTTCCGCGAGGTTCGAATTAACTACGCGGACCTTGATACCGATATTTGATCTCGGTGGAATGGAGATACGGTCTCCTGACTTCGGAGAAGCTGCTTTGTCTTGCGTTCGAAGCTTCGATTTCGTTGCTGCATCGCGTTTCAGCGGAGGCGATGATTTACGCGGCGGGCGCGGCGGCGGAGGGGGAATAGATTCCGTGCGCGGCGCTTGTTTACGTTTTGGCGATAGGAGAGGCTTTATTTTCGAGTCCGGTGACGGTTCCTCGAGTGCTTCGATATCGTCTTCGAAAGGAATTCTCTTACCATTCCATTTGATTATTTTATTTGGAAAAGAGATTTCTGCGTCCATACAGAACCCGGAGCCGAGGATCCCGCTTGGTTTAAGGGGAAAATCATCCTCGACCACATTAAAAGGAACGACGCGACCGAAAATGACAAGATTCACCGTCCCTAAGGTTGCGGTTTTGCCATCGGTTACCCCTGTTATTATGACGATCTCGGACTTATCGATTCGCGCGGATGCTTTTAGAGCCGAACGTTTTATAATATTTATTTCCGCCCCAGTGTCCACCATGAAGCGAGTTGGTGAAATTAGAAGATCGGATTTTAAAATTACGTTTGGCGTGCTAGTTTTTCCGGTTATGTTTATCGCGGCGTTTCGTCGATTTCCGCGTTGGAGTTGTTCGCGGCGAGAGGACGGACTTGGTGCGCGGCCTCGCCACCTGTCTCGCGGCGGGTGCGGAGGCCATTGTCGTTTCCCGAATTTTTATTTACCGCGTTGTTGTACTGCCTTTTGCGGCACTCGCCTATTTCGTGCCCCGGGGTCTTGCAATAGCGACAAAATTTGGGCGCGTCCCTGGCTACGATTTGTCTCGGTTGTTCGTACGCGGGGCCTCGAGTAGGAGGCGGTACGTCCCTGGATCGCAAGTAAGCGTCACGGTATTCCTGCGGTCGGTACGGCGATGGCGGTCTGAGCCGACACTCGGTCGCGTAATGTCCGATATTATTACATTTTCGGCAAATAACTTCGGCTGGTTTTTCGCGCGATTCTGGTCGCGCGACACGCGATCTACCTAGTCGGTTGCAATCACGTTCGTGCATTTGGTAAAGCTCTCGCGCTCGAGCGAACGTTTCTCGCAATGTGCCGAATGAATTTATCGTCATTTGCATTCGAATTTCCGGAATGAGACCGTCTTTAAAACATTGTAATGTGAGCGCGTCTACGTCATCGAGCGATTCCGGTGTGTCTCGTCGAGCAAGCCTCTCGCAATCAATTATAGCGGTTCTAAGATCTTTTACTCGACCGATGTAATCTAGAATGTGCTCGTTCGCGCGCATAAATATATTAGCAAGTTCACCCCGATAATGATGAGCTGATTTTACGGAGCAAAAAGTGCTGCGAAGAACGTCCGTTAATTCGAGTATTGTGTAACATGGCTCGTCTTCTAGCGCGGCGTAGGCACGACCCTTGAGTTTTCCCTTAAGCAGGCGTGTGAAAGTTCGCTCGCACCCATTAGGGATAAGCTCATAAGCGCGTTTACACGCTCGGGTAAACTGAAGAATTGGAATGTTCTGACCATCGAATGTCGGCACGGCTTCGAGGGCCTGCTTAAGCGATAGCTCGTCGTGTTGCGAACTATTTGTATTAAAATCGGAGCTCGAATTATGTCCGGAAAGCGGATTTCCCCGAGGAATATCCAGAGAAACGGTATCGTCGCGCGTTAAATCAGGCGTTCTGCGGATAGATTCTATTTCACGACGTAGAATTTCTATTTGCTGGAGCAACGCGGCATTACTAGGATCGGTCGTTTTCGTATTTTTCGCGGAAGTATTTTGTTGCGCGGTACTAGGAAGAGGCTCGGAGATAGCGTCTTGGAAGTCGAGCGTTCTGCTAGTGCGTTTTTCGCGTTCGGAATCGGCCATCGCGGCGGCTCGCTGTGTCTGCTGGCGCGTTTTTGTCGGAGTCCGGGTTGCCATATCTAGTTTCGCGGTTCCTTTCGGCGGAATTTCCGGAGGAAACGCGTGGCTATCCCACCGCTGTCACCAAAAATAACTTTCGTGTCACGTCCCGAGGTGCGGTTGCGCTCGCAACGGTGGCACAAAGTCGTAACCGTTCCCGATAATAACGCGAATTGCGTCCGGACCGGGTTCGTTGGCGTTTCGGACTCGATAAAACGGTAACTAACACTAAACTTACCTTGCGAAGGCTTGATTCCGCTGTCTGAGTTCTCTTTCCAGGTACCTGGAGCGCCTTGGATCCGCAACCGGGATGGCGGCGGCGTACGGCTGGAACGGAGGTACGTCTACGGGAATAAGCGTCCAGGCGGGTTGACTCCGGCTGGCAGGTATCGGCGTTTGGCCCTGACGATTGGCGACTCGTACGGGTCGTGCGGCGAAGGAAACCTCCTTCACAGGAACCAGGACTCGAACGTAGGAAATTGAATATTCTGGTGCATCACCCACGTATTCCCGAGCGAGACGACGAATGAACTCTCTCCTCCCCGCGCGTCGTGTACGCTTTGTCGGAGGTGCAAGGCTCATCGAGAATACTTGAACTTCGGTTGAATACGGCACGGCTAAGCGTTGGTTCGCTCTAGCTTACCGGGATCGACCTGGGCGCAAGATATTCTGTACACGGTAGAAGTGAGGATGGAGCAACTAAGCGCTGGTTCGCTCTAGTCGTCGAGCCTCAAGACTATCGTAGATGAGATATAGAATTAGAATAATCGCGAGCGTACCCGTGGATTAGAATTAAGGAATTGTATTTGAACTCGAATAAAGATACTTTGAATCTGGTAAAAATAAACTATATTCTATGATTTCACTATACTAGATACACTTGACTAAATTCTAAGTTACTGACTAGCGATTACAATGAGAATTAGAAATAGTATAAAGTATCGAATGGACTCCGCTATGGGAGTATGGATAGAGACGAATGCATTAGAGCTAATTGCTCGTTGCGAATGAGCCTATTGCTCGGATCGGAGGTGCATCGTTCGGATGCTGGATTAGAACTCCTCGGTTCGGAGATGAGATACGAACTGACTCTCGGATCTCGCGTCCGCGACCTCCTCGGGTCGCGCGGCGCGCGAGTCGCTGGGCCCTCGCGGTGGGGCGGACGGTCGGAGTAGGGCGGCCGCTCGGCCCTCGTGGTGGGGCGGCCGTTCGGAGTGGGGCGCGGCCCGCGTTAAGCGTGAGCCGCGAGCGTCGAGTGTGCGCGCGAGTGCAACGGAACATAACCGTGCATGAATAAAATATATACATATATTCACTTAAATCTAGGTGTGTGTTGGTGTGTATGTACATAGGTGAGTAGTGTGCTTATTCTAATCCCACATGTACGAGAAGTACGTATAGGGCTTCGTGATCGCTGGGGATTCGACCCAGTATGTGTCGGAGAGCTCCTCGCCCTCGTAGTACGGGGTGAAGTCCTCCCCCTCGTGTGTGGAGATCGCGCGTGGGCGCGGCATGCTGCATCCCTCTTCCCTCTCGTACCTTTGTCTCCTTCTGTAGGGACGGCGAGTCGGCGGGTGGCCCGTGTGCAGGGGCTCCGGATACGGATGCTGGGGATGATGAGGTGGACGCCGGAGGGTGGCAGGCGGTACGCCTGACGTTACACATATGAATGTAAATGCGACACTTCCTTGCAAGGAAATAGCGTTTGCAGATGTCTACCTATCGTAGCAATAGAGTTCTAATGCTTCTTAAAACGCGATATCGCATTTCATTTCTATGTTTCATGGTAAGGTATAATATGATTTGCGAAGTGTTATGTATTCCTCGTCTACACTTCAAATGAATGTAAATGCGACACTTTCTTGCAAGGAAATAGCGTTTGCAGATGTCTACGTATCGTAGAAATGGATTTCTGATGCTTCTTAAAACGCGATAACGCATCTCATTTCTACGTTTCATGGTAAGATATAATATGATTTGCGAAGTGTCATGTATTCCTCGTCCAGGCTTCAAATGAATGTAAATGCGACACTTCGTTGCAAGGAAATAGCGTTTGCAGATGTCTACGTATCGTAGCAATAGAGTTCTAATGCTTCTTAAAACGCGATATCGCATCTCATTTCTATGTTCCATGGTAAGGTATAATATGATTTGCGAAGTGTTATGTATTCCTCGTCTATACTTCAAATGAATGTAAATGCGACACTTTCTTGCAAGGAAATAGCGTTTGCAGATGTCTACGTATCGTAGCAATAGAGTTCTAATGCTTCTTAAAACGCGATATCGCATCTCATTTCTATGTTTCATGGTAAGGTATAATATGATTCGCGAAGTGTTATGTATTCCTCGTCTACACTTCAAATGAATGTAAATGCGACACTTCCTTGCAAGGAAATAGCGTTTGCAGATGTCTACGTATCGTAGCAATGGATTTCTGATGCTTCTTAAAACGCGATAACGCATCTCATTTCTATGTTACATGGTAAGATATAATATGATTTGCGAAGTGTCATGTATTCCTCGTCCAGGCTTCAAATGAATGTAAATGCGACACTTCGTTGCAAGGAAATAGCGTTTGCAGATGTCTACGTATCGTAGCAATAGAGTTCTAATGCTTCTTAAAACGCGATATCGCATCTCATTTCTATGTTCCATGGTAAGGTATAATATGTTTTGCGAAGTGTTATGTATTCCTCGTCTACACTTCAAATGAATGTAAATGCGACACTTTCTTGCAAGGAAATAGCGTTTGCAGATGTCTACGTATCGTAGCAATAGAGTTCTAATGCTTCTTAAAACACGATATCGCATCTCATTTCTATGTTTCATGGTAAGATATAATATGATTTGCGAAGTGTTATGTATTCCTCGTCTACACTTCAAATGAATGTAAATGCGACACTTCTTTGCAAAGAAATAGCGTTTGCAGATGTCTACGTATCGTAGCAATAGAGTTCTTATGATTCTTAAAACGCGATATCGCATCTCATTTCTATGCTTCATGGTAAGATATAATATGATTTGCGGAGTGTTATGTATTCCTCGTCTACATTTCAAATGAATGTAAATGCGTCTCTTTCATGCAAGGAAATAGCGTTTGCAGATGTCTACGTATCGTAGCAAAGGATTTCTGCTGCTTCTTAAAACGCGATAACGCATCTCATTTCTATGTTACATGGTAAGATACAATATGATTTGCGAAGTGTCATGTATTCCTCGTCCAGGCTTCAAATGAATGTAAATCCGACACTTCCTTGCCAGGAAATAGCGTTCGCAGTTCTCTACGTATCGAAGAAATAGAGTTCAAATGCTTCTTAAAACGAGATATTGCATCTCATATCTATGTTTCATGATAAGATATAATATTCATTGCGAAGTGTTATGCATTCCTCGTCTACGATTCAAATGAATGTAAATGTGACACTTCCTTGCAAGGAAATAGCGTTTGCAGATGTCCACGTATTGTAGCAATAGAGTTCTAATGCTTCTTAAAACGAGATATCGCATCTCATTTCTATGTTTCATGGTAAGATATAATATGATTTGCGAAGTGTCATGTATTCCTCGTCCACGCTTCAAATGAATGTAAATGCGGCACTTCCTTGCAAGGAAATAGCGTTTGCAGATGTCTACGTATCGTAGCAATACAGTTCTAATGCTTCTTAAAACGCGATATCGCATCTCATTTCTATGTTTCATGGTAAGATATAATATGATTTGCGAAGTGTTATGTATTCCTCGTCTACACTTCAAATGAATGTAAATGCGACACTTCCTTGCTTGGAAATAGCGTCTGCAGATGTCTAGGTATCGTAGCAATGGATTTCTGATGCTTCTTAAAACGCGATATCGCATCTCATTTCTATGATTCATGGTAAGATATAATATGATTTGCGAAGTGTCATGTATTCCTCGTTCACGCTTCAAATGAATGTAAATGCGACACTTCCTTGCAAGGAAATAGCGTTTGCAGATATCTACGTATCGTAGTAATAGAGTTCTAATGCTTCTTAAAACGCGATATCGCATCTCATTTCTATGTTTCATGGTAAGATGTAATATGATTTGTGGAGTGCTATGTATTCCTCGTCTACACTTCAAATGAATGTAAATGCGACACTTCCTTGCAAGGAAATAGCGTTTGCAGATGTCTGAGTATCGTAGCAATAGAGTTCTTATGATACTTAAATCGCGATATTGCATCTCATTTCTATGTTTCATGGTAAGATATAATATGATTTGCGAAGTGTTATGTATTCCTCGTCTACACTTCAAATGAATGTGAATGCGACACTTCTCTGCTAGGAAATAGCGTCTGCAGATGTCTACGTATCCTAGCAATAGATTTCTAATGCTTCTTAAAACGCGATATCGCATATCATTTCTATGTTTCATGGTAAGATGTAATATGATTTGCGAAGTATCATGTATTCCTCGTCTACGATTCAAATGAATGTAAATGCGACACTTCCTTGCAAGGAAATAGCGTCTGCAGATGTCTAGGTATCGTAGCAATGGAGTTCTAATACTTCTTAAAACGCGATATCGCATCTCATTTCTATGTTTCATGATAAGATATAATATGATTTGCCAAGTGTTATGCATTCCTCGTCTATGATTCAAATTAATGTAAATGCGACACTCCCTTGCAAGGAAATAGCATTTGAACATGTCTACGTATCGTAGCAATAGAGTTCAAATGCTTCTTAAAACGAGATAATGCATCTCATATCTATGTTTCATGGTAAGATATAATATTCATTGCGAAGTGTTATGCATTCCTTGTCTACGATTCAAATGAATGTAAATGCGACACTTCCTTGCAAGGAAATAGCGTTTGCAGATGTCTACGTATCGTAGCAATAGAGTTCTTATGATTCTTAAAACGCGATATCGGAACTCATTTCTATGTTTCATGGTAAGATATAATATGATTTGCGAAGTGTTATGTATTCCTCGTCTACACTTCAAATGAATGTAAATGCGACACTTACTTGCAGGGAAATAGCGTTTGCAGATGTCTACGTATCGTAGCAATGGATTTCTGATGCTTCTTAAAACGCGATATCGCATCTCATTTCTATGATTCATGGTAAGATATAATATGATTTGCGAAGTGTCATGTATTCCTCGTCCACGCTTCAAATGAATGTAAATGCGACACTTCCTTGCTTGGAAATAGCGTCTGCAGATGTCTAGGTATCGTAGCAATGGATTTCTGATGCTTCTTAAAACGCGATATCGCATCTCATTTCTATGATTCATGGTAAGATATAATATGATTTGCGAAGTGTTATGTATTCCTCGTCTACACTTCAAATGAATGTAAATGCGACACTTCCTTGCTTGGAAATAGCGTCTGCAGATGTCTAGGTATCGTAGCAATGGATTTCTGATGCTTCTTAAAACGCGATATCGCATCTCATTTCTATGATTCATGGTAAGATATAATATGATTTGCGAAGTGTCATGTATTCCTCGTTCACGCTTCAAATGAATGTAAATGCGACACTTCCTTGCAAGGAAATAGCGTTTGCAGATATCTACGTATCGTAGTAATAGAGTTCTAATGCTTCTTAAAACGCGATATCGCATCTCATTTCTATGTTTCATGGTAAGATGTAATATGATTTGTGGAGTGCTATGTATTCCTCGTCTACACTTCAAATGAATGTAAATGCGACACTTCCTTGCAAGGAAATAGCGTTTGCAGATGTCTGAGTATCGTAGCAATAGAGTTCTTATGATACTTAAATCGCGATATTGCATCTCATTTCTATGTTTCATGGTAAGATATAATATGATTTGCGAAGTGTTATGTATTCCTCGTCTACACTTCAAATGAATGTGAATGCGACACTTCTCTGCTAGGAAATAGCGTCTGCAGATGTCTACGTATCCTAGCAATAGATTTCTAATGCTTCTTAAAACGCGATATCGCATATCATTTCTATGTTTCATGGTAAGATGTAATATGATTTGCGAAGTATCATGTATTCCTCGTCTACGATTCAAATGAATGTAAATGCGACACTTCCTTGCAAGGAAATAGCGTCTGCAGATGTCTAGGTATCGTAGCAATGGAGTTCTAATACTTCTTAAAACGCGATATCGCATCTCATTTCTATGTTTCATGATAAGATATAATATGATTTGCCAAGTGTTATGCATTCCTCGTCTATGATTCAAATTAATGTAAATGCGACACTCCCTTGCAAGGAAATAGCATTTGAACATGTCTACGTATCGTAGCAATAGAGTTCAAATGCTTCTTAAAACGAGATAATGCATCTCATATCTATGTTTCATGGTAAGATATAATATTCATTGCGAAGTGTTATGCATTCCTTGTCTACGATTCAAATGAATGTAAATGCGACACTTCCTTGCAAGGAAATAGCGTTTGCAGATGTCTACGTATCGTAGCAATAGAGTTCTTATGATTCTTAAAACGCGATATCGGAACTCATTTCTATGTTTCATGGTAAGATATAATATGATTTGCGAAGTGTTATGTATTCCTCGTCTACACTTCAAATGAATGTAAATGCGACACTTACTTGCAGGGAAATAGCGTTTGCAGATGTCTACGTATCGTAGCAATGGATTTCTGATGCTTCTTAAAACGCGATATCGCATCTCATTTCTATGATTCATGGTAAGATATAATATGATTTGCGAAGTGTCATGTATTCCTCGTCCACGCTTCAAATGAATGTAAATGCGACACTTCCTTGCAAGGAAATAGCGTTTGCAGATGTCTACGTATCGTAGCAATAGAGTTCTAATGCTTCTTAAAACGCGATATCGCATCTCATTTCTATGTTTCATGGTAAGATGTAATTTGATTTGCGAAGTGTCATGTATTCCTCGTCTACACTTCAAATGAATGTAAATGCGACACTTCCCTGCATGGAAATAGCGTTTGCAGATGTCTACTCATCGTAGCAATGTATTTCTGATGCTTCTTAAAACGCGATAACGCATCTCATTTCTATGTTTCATGGTAAGATATAATATGATTTGCGAAGTGTCATGTATTCCTCGTCTACACTTCAAATGAATGTAAATGCGACACTTCCCTGCATGGAAATAGCGTTTGCAGATGTCTACTCATCGTAGCAATGTATTTCTGATGCTTCTTAAAACGAGATATTGCATCTCATATCTATGTTTCGTGGTAAGATATAATATTCATTGCGAAGTCTTATGCATTCCTCGTCTACGATTCAAATGAATGTAAATGCGACACTTCCTTGCAAGGAAATAGCGTTTGCAGATGTCTGCGTAACGTAGCAATAGAGTTCTTATGATTCTTAAATCGCGATATTGCATCTCATTTCTATGTTTCATGGTACGATTCAAATGAATGTAAATGCGACACTTCCTTGCAAGGAAATAGCGTCTGCAGATGTCTAGGTATCGTAGCAATAGAGTTCTAATGCTTCTTAAAACGCGATATCGCATCTCATTTCTATATTTCATGGTAAGATATAATATGATTTGCAAAGTGTTATGCATTCCTCGTCTACACTTCAAATGAATGTAAATGCGACACTTCCTTGTTAGTAAATAGCGCTTGCAGATGTCTACTTATCGAAGCAATAGATTTCAAATGCTTCTTAAAACGAGATATTGCATCTCATATCTATGTTTCATGATAAGATATGATATTCATTGCGAAGTGTTATGCATTGCTCGTCTACGATACAAATGAATGTTAATGCGACACTTCCTTGCAAGGAAATTGCGTTTGCAGATTTCTACGTTTCGTAGCAATAGAGTTCTTATGATTCTTAAAACGCGATATCGCATCTCATTTCTATGTTTCATGGTAAGATATAATATTCATTGCGAAGTGTTATGCATTCCTCGTCTACACTTCAAATGAATGTAAATGCGACACTCCCTTGCAAGGAAATAGCGTTTGCAGATGTCTACGTATCGTAGCAATAGAGTTCAAATGCTTCTTAAAACGACATATTGCATCTCATATCAATGTTTCATGATAAGATATAATATTCATTGCGAAGTGATATGCATTCCTCGTCTACGATTCAAATGAATGTAAATGCGACTCTTCCTTGCAAGGAAATAGCGTTTTCAGATGTCTGCGTACCGTAGCAATAGAGTTCTTTTGATTCTTAAAACGCGATATCGCATCTCATTTCTATGTTTCATGATAAGAAATAATATTCGTTGCGAAGTGTTATGCATTCCTCGTCTACGATTCAAATGAATGTAAATGCGACACTTCCTTGCAAGGAAATAGCGTTTGCAGATGTCTACGTATCGTAGCAATAGAGTTCTTATGATTCTTAAAACGCGATATCGCATCTCATTTCTATGTTTCATGGTAAGATATAATATGATTTGCGAAGTGTTATGTAGTCCTCGTCTACACTTCAAATGAATGTAAATGCGACACTTCGTTGCTAGGAAATAGCGTTTGCAGATGTCTACGTATCGAAGCAATAGAGTTCAAAAGCTTCTTAAAACAAGATATCGCATCTCATTTCTATGTTTCATGATAAGATGTAATATTCATTGCGAAGTGTTATGTATTCTTCGCCTACACTTCAAATGAATGTAAATGCGACACTTACTTGCTAGGAAATAGCGTTTGCAGATGTCTACGTATCGAAGCAATAGAGTTCAAATGCTTCTTAAAAAAGAGATATTGCATCTCTTATCTATGTTTCATGGTAAGATATAATATGATTTGCGAAGTGTCATGTATTCCTCGTCTACACTTCAAATGAATGCAAATGCGACACTTCCTCGCTAGGAAATAGCGTCCGCAAATGTCTACCTATCGTAGCAATAGAGTTCTAATGCTTCTTAAAACGCGATATCGCATCTCATTTCTATGTTTCATGGTAAGATATAATATGATTTGCGAAGTGTCATGTATTCCTCGTCTACACTTCAAATGAATGTAAATGCGACACTTCCTCGCTAGGAAATAGCGTCCGCAAATGTCTACTGTCACGTCCCGAGGTGCGGTTGCGCTCGCAACGGTGGCACAAAGTCGTAACCGTTCCCGATAATAACGCGAATTGCGTCCGGACCGGGTTCGTTGGCGTTTCGGACTCGATAAAACGGTAACTAACACTAAACTTACCTTGCGAAGGCTTGATTTCGCTGTCTGATTTCTCTTTCCAGGTACCTGGAGCGCCTTGGATCCGCAACCGGGATGGCGGCGGCGTACGGCTGGAACGGAGGTACGGGTCGTGCGGCGAAGGAAACCTCCTTCACAGGAACCAGGACTCGAACGCAGGAAATTGAATATTCCGGTGCATCACCCACGTATTCCCGAGCGAGACGACGAATAAACTCTCTCCTCCCCGCGCGTCGTGTACGCTTTGTCGGAGGTGCAAGGCTCGTCGAGAATACTTGAACTTCGGTCGAGTACGGCGCGGCTAAGCGTTGGTTCGCTCTAGCTTACCGGGATCAACCTGGGCGCAAGATATTCTGTATACGGTAGAAGTGAGGATGGAGCAACTAAGCGCTGGTTCGCTCTAGTCGTCGAGCCTCAAGACTATCGCAGATGAGATATAGAAATAGAATAATCGCGAGCGTACCCGTGGAGTAGAATTAAGGAATTGTATTTGAACTCGAATAAAGATACTTTGAATCTGGTAAAAATAAACTATATTCTGATTTCACTATACTAGATACACTTGACTAAATTCTAAGTTACTGACTAGCGATTACAATGAGAATTAGAAATAGTATAAAGTATCGAATGGACTCCGCTATGGGAGTATGGATAGAGACGAATGCATTAGAGCTAATTGCTCGTTGCGAATGAGCCTATTGCTCGGATCGGAAGTGCATCATTCGGATGCTGGATTAGAACTCCTCGGTTCGGAGATGAGATACGAACTCTCCGGTTCGGAGGTGAGTTTGGAACTCTCCGGTTCGGAGATGAGACGCGAACTGACTCTCGGATCTCGCGTCCGCGACCTCCTCGGGTCGCGCGGCGCGCGAGGTCGCTGGGCCCTCGCGGTGGGGCGGACGGTCGGAGTAGGGCGGCCGCTCGGCCCTCGTGGTGGGGCGGCCGTTCGGAGTGGGGCGCGGCCCGCGTTAAGCGTGAGCCGCGAGCGTCGAGTGTGCGCGCGAGTGCACGGAACATAACCGTGCATGAATAAAATATATACATATATTTACTTAAATCTAGGTGTGTGTTGGTGTGTATGTACATAGGTGAGTAGTGTGCTTATTCTAATCCCACATGTACGAGAAGTACGTATAGGGCTTCGTGATCGCTGGGGATTCGACCCAGTATGTGTCGGAGAGCTCCTCGCCCTCGTAATACGGGGTGAAGTCCTCCCCCTCGTGTGTGGAGATCGCGCGTGGGCGCGGCATGCTGCATCCCTCTTCCCTCTCGTACCTTTGTCTCCTTCTGTAGGGACGGCGAGTCGGCGGGTGGCCCGTGTGCAGGGGCTCCGGATACGGATGCTGGGGATGATGAGGTGGACGCCGGAGGGTGGCAGGCGGTACGCCTGACGTTACACCACCCCCCTTGGAAAAAGAATCTCGGCCATGCCGAGATCTCTTGTCTGTTGGGTAGATTTCGGGATGCTGGATCCTTCTCTTGGTCCTGTCGGCTGGATGCTGCGGAATCTGAGGTTTTTCGCCTGGTTGATCCTGGCGATAACGTTTGGAGATTGGACCGTGACTGCGGGCTTCCTTCGGATTGCAGGCACTTTCGTCGCTTTCACTTTCAGCGTTCGTTTGAATGTCACTGCTCTCACTGACTTCATTTTCAGTTTTTCGCACTTTTCTTTCACTAGCATCCACACTCTGCATACTATGCATTCGTTTACAAATTTTGATTTTGTTCGTATGAACAATTTTATGGCGCCCTTTTACATTCAGCTTAACATTGCAATTGCCCAAAATTTCGAGGATACGGTACGGTCCAGAATACTGTGCCTGGAACTTATGTTTGTTCGGCTCTTTTAAAAGATAGACCCATTGGCCTACCTCGAAGTTTTGGACATTGAGATTTCGGTCATAATAATATTTAGAACGGCGTTTCGCATTGTCTAGATTGGCTTTAGCCAAATCCTGAGATTTCGAGGATTTTCTCCTGAAGTTGTATAAGATAGTCGCTATAAGTTTCGTTATCAGAGCTGTCCTGAAAAGGAGTGGCTGACGGCGTCCTAGCTATCCTGCCGAAACACTAGTTCGTGTGGGGTGTATAATGTACCCTCGTGCACACTGGTGTTGTATGAAAACATTGCATACGGTAACCAATTCACCCAATCGTTACTCGACTCTATGTAATGCTTCAGATATTCGGCCAGGACGTGGTGAGATCGTTCAACGGACCCGTTTGTCTGTGGATGGAACGCAGTGGACTTGTATTGCTTAATACGGAATTTGATTGCTATGGCTTTAATCAAGCTGTTTATAAAGTTCGAACCTTGGTCCGTGAGTATGCCTTTCGGGCATCCGAATTTACAAATGAATTCTTTTATTAAAGCTTCGGCAATGTCTACTGCGGTGGTGGTTTTGAGAGGAACTGCGACTGAGTATTTAGTGAGGAGATCTTGGATCGTGAGGATACTTGTATAACCGTCGGAAGTTTCGGGAAGAGGACCCATTACGTCCATTGAAATCTTATCGAATGCCCTGCCAGGGGTGTCGGTTAAAGTGAGAGGCTGTCTGGTCTTTACCCGGACCAGTTTCTCTGTCTGACAACTTTTACATTTGCCAATATATTCTTGTATTTGTGTTTTCATGTTTGGCCAAAAGTATTGTTGTCTGATGCGAGAATAAGTTTTATTAACCCCTTTGTGACCTCCCACAGGGGAGTCGTGGTTTTCCCTTATTATTTTCAGTCGCTCTTCGACCGAAGGGGTTTTAATGAGGCCCTGGCAGACCGTAATCTGGACAGTTGTTTCGTAAAACAGGTCTTGAAGGATTTTCTGGATTCGGGACCAGGATACGGAGTCTAGATAGGTTTGTGCGATACTAAATGTTTGTAATTGTAATTCGTTTACAACGTCGCACAAGGATCTGAATGTTTCTATTACGGTCTGGAAATTGATTGATCTGGTGGAATGTTCGATGATTGGAAGCTGGATTTGGAATTCGTTTCCGATTTTTATGACTTTGGCTTTGGTAAGGACGTGATCTTTGTTTGGAAGGAATTTTTCAGCGTTCGCTAGATCTTTGGCGCCCGTGTCATAGGGGTGCCCAGATTGCGTGACGAAGACAACTACATTGTCTCGTCGCGTTGATAATGCGTCACGGCTGAAATTAAATAGAGGTTCGCGTCGGAAAAATTCATTTGGAGCAGGAGTATAGAAGTCGGTGCTGTCGCTGGCGACTTGCGGAGGTGGTGCTGTGTTGGTACGGAAGGACGTGCCTGGAGTCGGTAATTCAGGTTCTGATGTTACCGGAGTAGGAGGAGGCGCTAGTGTGGTATACTTTTTACGGGTTTCCGGAGGCACATCGAAGATGTCGTCCTCCGAGTTTTCTGAATACGAGAGCGGAAAAATTTGAGCGGGATTCCGCGACAATGCGTCCGCATTAAGGTTCGTTTTTCCACTTTTATAGACCATCTCGTAGTCAAATTCCGCTAACTTAAGCCTCCACCGTACGAGTCTACTTGACGGGTCCTTGACCGAATTCATCCACACTAACGGTCGATGGTCGGTAACGAGTTTGAATTGATTACCGTATATGTATGGACGAAAGTAATGGACGGCGTAGACAATCGCCAGACACTCCTTCTCGATCGTGGAGTAGTTTTTCTCCGCAGCGTTTAACAGTCGCGACGTGTACGCGATTGGCAAGTCGCGGCCTATTGGTCCTTGACTCAAGATAGCACCAATAGCTTCGGCGGACGCGTCGGTCGTTATCACGAATGGTTGTTTAAAGTTGGGGTACTGCAAGATAGGCGCTTCGCATAGGCAATCTCGGAGTTTGACGAATGAATTCTCATGCTCGTTACGCCATACAAAGGGCGCGTCCTTTTTTAACAAATTGGTAAGTGGCTTAGCAATATTGGAAAAATTTGCGATGAACCGCCTGTAGTATCCCGCGAGCCCGAGGAATTGTTTGATCTGTTTCGCGTTGCGCGGGCGCGGAAAGTTTTTGACAGCGCTAATTTTCGCAGGGTCAGGTTTTACACCGTGCTCACTGATAATATGACCCAAATAGCTTACTTCTCTCCTCAAGAATTCGCACTTATCCGGCTGCAATACTAAATTAGCTTCTTTGAGCCGTTGAGTTAATTTATCGAATTTAAGTCGATGTTCTTGAAGAGAGCTAGCGTAGATAACAATGTCGTCCAAATAGACGAAAATTTCGTTCCCCTGGAGACCGGACAGGACATTGTCCATAAGTCGTTGGAACGTCGCTGGCGCATTTTTTAATCCGAATGGCATTCTTTTAAATTCATAATGCCCGTGAGGCGTCGAAAAAGCGGTTTTGGGAGCATCGGCGGGCTCCATTGGGATCTGGTGAAATCCGCTCGCGAGATCGAATGTACTAAAATACTTCGCGCTCCCGAGTTGATCAAGTATCTCGGTAATGCAAGGGAGGGGATAGGCATCGGCGACAGATTTCTCATTGAGTGCGCGGTAGTCGATGACGACGCGCCATTGCTTGTTGCCCAAGGAGTCCGGTTTCTTTGGGACAACCCACAATGGCGAATTATATGGTGATTTTGACGGAGAGATGACATCATTTTGTAAAAATTTGTCGACTTGTCGTCGAATCTCCTCCTTATGAGCTGGTGGGAAACGGTATTGTTTCACATTGACGGGGCGGTCGTCGACGGTTGGAATCTTGTGCGTGGTTGCTGACGTATGTCCTAATTTATCCCCCTCAATGTGAAAAAGCTCCTGCGTGCTTTGAACGAGACGGACGACGTGCTCTCTTTCCTCTGCGTTGAGGTGGTCGAGACGGAGGAGACTAAGAATTCGATCTAGTCGAGATTTCGAAGGATTGGCGGATTTCGATGTTTGTTTTAACGGCGCCTGTTGTATATTATTTTTAACCGCCTGAGCATAAGAGATCTGTTGAACATTCGCGATTTTGCAACGCGAAGGAGGAGTTTCGATTGTCGAGTATGGTGTCTGACTCGAGAAAGAAATAGAAGTTTTCCCTTTTTGGGATGAGCCGATCGGTACGGCGGATACGTTAGATTTAGTAGATTTAGAAAAAACCGGATAGAGCGACGGACTTTCCTCCTTATGGAGGGGAGTCATGATTTGCGCGGGCTCAAGTACGATTTCTGGTAACGCGATTTCGACGGCGCGGTCGGATGAATTAATTATTCGAGTTACCGCTTTGCCCCGAATTACTCTGACGAGAGCGTTTCCGAAAAATATGCCCGGCGCAAGATCGATACGAGGAATTATACCTTCCGCGAGATTCGAATTAACTACGCGGACCTTGATACCGATATTTGATCTCGGCGGAATGGAGATACGGTCTCCTGACTTCGGAGAAGCTGCTTTGTCTTGCGTTCGAAGCTTCGATTTCGTTGCTGCATCGCGTTTCAGCGGAGGCGATGATTTACGCGGCGGGCGCGGCGGCGGAGGGGGAATAGATTCCGTGCGCGGCGCTTGTTTACGTTTCGGCGATAGGAGAGGCTTTATTTTCGACTCCGGTGACGGTTCCTCGAGTGCTTCGATATCGTCTTCGAAAGGGATTCTCTTACCATTCCATTTGATTATTTTATTTGGAAAAGAGATTTCTGCGTCCATACAGAACCCGGAGCCGAGGATCCCGCTTGGTTTAAGGGGAAAATCATCCTCGACCACATTAAAAGGAACGACGCGACCGAAAATGACAAGATTCACCGTCCCTAGGGTTGCGGTTTTGCCATCGGTTACCCCTGTTATTATTACGATCTCGGACTTATCGATTCGCGCGGATGCTTTTAGAGCCGAACGTTTTATAATATTTATTTCCGCCCCAGTGTCCACCATGAAGCGAGTTGGTGAAATTAGAAGATCGGATTTTAGAATTACGTTTGGCGTGCTAGTTTTTCCGGTTATGTTTATCGCGGCGTTTCGTCGATTTCCGCGTTGGAGTTGTTCGCGGCGAGAGGACGGACTTGGTGCGCGGCCTCGCCACCTGTCTCGCGGCGGGTGCGGAGGCCATTGTCGTTTCCCGAATTTTTATTTACCGCGTTGTTGTACTGCCTTTTGCGGCACTCGCCTATTTCATGCCCCGGGGTCTTGCAATAGCGACAAAATTTGGGCGCGTCCCTGGCTACGATTTGTCTCGGTTGTTCGTACGCGGGGCCTCGAGTAGGAGGCGGTACGTCCCTGGATCGCAAGTATTCCTGCGGTCGGTACGGCGATGGCGGTCTGAGCCGACACTCGGTCGCGTAATGTCCGATATTATTACATTTTCGGCAAATAACTTCGGCTGGTTTTTCGCGCGATTCTGGTCGCGCGGCACGCGATCTACCTAGTCGGTTGCAATCACGTTCGTGCATTTGGTAAAGCTCTCGCGCTCGAGCGAACGTTTCTCGCAATGTGCCGAATGAATTTATCGTCATTTGCATTCGAATTTCTGGAATGAGACCGTCTTTAAAACATTGTAATGTGAGCGCGTCTACGTCATCGAGCAATTCCGGTGTGTCTCGTCGAGCAAGCCTCTCGCAATCAATTATAGCGGTTCTAAGATCTTTTACTCGACCGATGTAATCTAGAATGTGCTCGTTCGCGCGCATAAATATATTAGCAAGTTCACCCCGATAATGATGAGCTGATTTTATGGAGCAAAATGTGCTGCGAAGAACGTCGGTTAATTCGAGTATTGTGTGACATGGCTCGTCTTCTAGCGCGGCGTAGGCACGACCCTTGAGTTTTCCCTTAAGCAGGCGTGTGAAAGTTCGCTCGCACCCATTAGGGATAAGCTCATAAGCGCGTTTACACGCTCGGGTAAACTGAAGAATAGGAATGTTCTGACCATCGAATGTCGGCACGGCTTCGAGGGCCTGCTTAAGCGATAGCTCGTCGTGTTGCGAACTATTTGTATTGAAATCAGAGCTCGAATTATGTGCGGAAAGCGGATTTCCCCGAGGAATATCCAGCGAAACGGTATCGTCGCGCGTTAAATCAGGCGTTCTGCGAATAGATTCTAATTCACGACGTAAAATTTCTATTTGCTGGAGCAACGCGGCATTACTCGGATCGGTCGCTTTCGTATTTTTCGCGGAAGTATTTGGTTGCGCGGTACTAGGAAGAGGCTCGGCGATAGCGTCTTGGAAATCAAGCGTTCTGCTAGTGCGTTTTTCGCGTTCGGAATCGGCCATCGCGGCGGCTCGCTGTGTCTGCTGGCGCGTTTTTGTCGGAGTCCGGGTTGCCATATCTAGTTTCGCGGTTCCTTTCGGCGGAATTTCCGGAGGAAACGCGTGGCTATCCCACCGCTGTCACCAAAAATAACTTTCGTGTCACGTCCCGAGGTGCGGTTGCGCTCGCAACGGTGGCACAAAGTCGTAACCGTTCCCGAAAATAACGCGAATTGCGTCCGGACCGGGTTCGTTGGCGTTTCGGACTCGATAAAACGGTAATTAACACGAAACTTACCTTGCGAAGGCTTGATTCCGCTGTCTGGTTTCTCTTTCCAGGTACCTGGAGCGCCTTGGATCCGCAACCGGGATGGCGGCGGCGTACGGCTGGAACGGAGGTACGTCTACGGGAATAAGCGTCCAGGCGGGTTGACTCCGGCTGGCAGGTATCGGCGTTTGGCCCTGACGATTGGCGACTCGTACGGGTCGTGCGGCGAAGGGAACCTCCTTCACAGGAACCAGGACTCGAACGTAGGAAATTGAATATTCTGGTGCATCACCCACGTATTCCCGAGCGAGACGACGAATGAACTCTCTCCTCCCCGCGCGTCGTGTACGCTTTGTCGGAGGTGCAAGGCTCATCGAGAATACTTGAACTTCGGTTGAATGCGGCACGGCTAAGCGTTGGTTCGCTCTAGCTTACCGGGATCGACCTGGGCGCAAGATATTCTGTACACGGTAGAAGTGAGGATGGAGCAACTAAGCGCTGGTTCGCTCTAGTCGTCGAGCCTCAAGACTATCGTAAATGAGATATAGAATTAGAATAATCGCGAGCGTACCCGTGGATTAGAATTAAGGAATTGTATTTGAACTCGAATAAAGATACTTTGAATCTGGTAAAAATAAACTATATTCTATGATTTCACTATACTAGATACACTTGACTAAATTCTAAGTTACTGACTAGCGATTACAATGAGAATTAGAAATAGTATAAAGTATCGAATGGACTCCGCTATGGGAGTATGGATAGAGACGAATGCATTAGAGCTAATTGCTCGTTGCGAATGAGCCTATTGCTCGGATCGGAAGTGCATCATTCGGATGCTGGATTAGAACTCCTCGGTTCGGAGATGAGATACGAACTCTCCGGTTCGGAGGTGAGTTTGGAACTCTCCGGTTCGGAGATGAGACGCGAACTGACTCTCGGATCTCGCGTCCGCGACCTCCTCGGGTCGCGCGGCGCGCGAGTCGCTGGGCCCTCGCGGTGGGGCGGACGGTCGGAGTAGGGCGGCCGCTCGGCCCTCGTGGTGGGGCGGCCGTTCGGAGTGGGGCGCGGCCCGCGTTAAGCGTGAGCCGCGAGCGTCGAGTGTGCGCGCGAGTGCACGGAACATAACCGTGCATGAATAAAATATATACATATATTTACTTAAATCTAGGTGTGTGTTGGTGTGTATGTACATAGGTGAGTAGTGTGCTTATTCTAATCCCACATGTACGAGAAGTACGTATAGGGCTTCGTGATCGCTGGGGATTCGACCCAGTATGTGTCGGAGAGCTCCTCGCCCTCGTAATACGGGGTGAAGTCCTCCCCCTCGTGTGTGGAGATCGCGCGTGGGCGCGGCATGCTGCATCCCTCTTCCCTCTCGTACCTTTGTCTCCTTCTGTAGGGACGGCGAGTCGGCGGGTGGCCCGTGTGCAGGGGCTCCGGATACGGATGCTGGGGATGATGAGGTGGACGCCGGAGGGTGGCAGGCGGTACGCCTGACGTTACACGACATCGCGTTCTAAGGAGTATTAGAACACTACTGCTACGATAAGTAGACATTTGCAATCGCTATTTCCTTGCAAGGAAGTGTCGCATTTACATTCATTTGAAGTGTAGACGAGGAATACATGACACTTCGCAAATCATATTATATCTTACCATGAAACATAGGTATGAGATGCAATATCTCGTTTTAAGAAGCATTTAAACACTATTGCTTCGATACGTAGAAATCTGCAAACGCTATTTCCTTGCAAGAAAGTGTCGCATTTACATTCATTTGATGTGTAGACGAGGAATACATAACACTCCGCAAATCATACTATATCTTACCATGAAACATAGAAATGAGATGCGATATCGCATTTTAAGAATCATAAGAACTCTATTGCAACGATACGTAGACATCTGCAAACGCTATTTCCTTGCAAAGAAGTGTCGCATTTACATTCATTTGAAGTGTAGACGAGGAATACATATCACTTCGCAAATCATATTATACCTTACCATGAAACATAGAAATGAAATGCGATATCGCCTTTTAAGAAGCATCAGAAATCCATTGCTACGATACGTAGACATCTGCAAACGCTATTTCCTTGCAAGGAAGTGTCGCATTTACATTCATTTGAAGTGTAGACGAGGAATACATGACACTTCGCAAATCATATTATATCTTACCATGAAACATAGGTATGAGATGCAATATCTCGTTTTAAGAAGCATTTAAACACTATTGCTTCGATACGTAGAAATCTGCAAACGCTATTTCCTTGCAAGAAAGTGTCGCATTTACATTCATTTGATGTGTAGACGAGGAATACATAACACTTCGCAAATCATATTATATCTTACCATGAAACATAGAAATGAAATGCGATATCGCCTTTTAAGAAGCATCAGAAATCCATTGCTACGATACGTAGACATCTGCAAACGCTATTTCCTTGCAAGGAAGTGTCGCACTTACATTCATTTGAAGTGTAGACGAGGAATACATAACACTTCGCAAATCATATTATATCTTACCATGAAACGTAGAAATGAGATGTGATATCGCGTTTTAAGAAGCATTAGAACTCTATTGCTACGATACGTAGACATCTGCAAACGCTATTTCCTTGCAAGGAAGTGTCGAATTTTCATTCATTTGAATCGTAGACGAGGAATGCATAACACTTCGCAATGAATATTATATCTTATCAAGAAACATAGATATGAGATTCAATATCTCGTTTTAAGAAGCATCAGAAATCCAATGCTACGATACGTAGACATCTGCAAACGCTATTTCCTTGCAAGAAAGTGTCGCATTTACATTCATTTGAAGTGTAGACGAGGAATACATGACACTTCGCAAATCATATTATATCTTACCATGAAACATAGAAATGAGATGCGATATCGCGTTTTAAGAATCAAAAGATCTCTATTGCTACGATACGTAGACATCTGCAAACGCTATTTCCTTGCAAGGAAGTGTCGCATTTACATTCATTTGATGTGTAGACGAGGAGTACATAACACTTCGCAAATAATATTATATCTTACCATGAAACATAGAAATGAGATGCGATATCGCGTTTTAAGAAGCATTAGAACACTATTGCTACGATACGCAGACATCTGCAAACGCTATTTCCTTGCAAGGAAGTGTCGCATTTACATTCAATTGAAGTGTAGACGAGGAATACATGACACATCGCAAATCATATTATATCTTATCATGAAACATAGAAATGAGATGCGATATCGCGTTTTAAGAAGAATTAGAACACTATTGCTACGATAGGTAGACATTTGCAAACGCTATTTCCTTGCAAGGAAGTGTCGCATTTACATTCATTTGAAGTGTAGACGAGGAATACATAACACTTCGCAAATCATATTATATCTTACCATGAAACATAGAAATGAGATGCGATATCGCGTTTTAAGAAGCATTAGAACTCTATTGCTACGATACGTAGACATCTGCAAACGCTATTTCCTTGCAAGGAAGTGTCGCATTTACATTCATTTGAAGTGTAGACGAGGAATACATGACACTTCGCAAATCATATTATATCTTATCATGAAACATTGAAATGAGATGCGATATCGCGTTTTAAGAAGCATTAGAACACTATTGCTACGATAGGTAGACATTTGCAAACGCTATTTCCTTGCAAGGAAGTGTCGCATTTACATTCATTTGAAGTGTAGATGAGGAATACATAACACTTCACAAATCATATTATATCTTACCATGAAACATAGAAATGGGATGCGATATCGCGTTTTAAGAAGCATTAGAACTCTATTGCTACGATACCTAGACATCTGCAGACGCTATTTCCTAGCAAGGAAGTGTCGCATTTACATTCATTTGAAGTGTAGACGAGGAATACATAACACTTCGCAAGTCATATTATATCTTACCATGAAACATAGAAATGAGATGCGATATCGCGTTTTAAGAAGCATTAGAACTCTATTGCTACGATACGTAGACATCTGCAAACGCTATTTCCTTGCAAGGAAGTGTCGCATTTACATTCATTTGATGTGTAGACGAGGAATACATAACACTTCGCAATGAATATTATATCTTACCATGAAACATAGAAATGAGATGCGATATCGCGTTTTAAGAAGCATTAGAACTCTATTGCTACGATACGTAGACATCTGCAAACGCTATTTCCTTGCAAGGAAGTGTGGCATTTACATTCATTTGAAGTGTAGACGAGGAATACATGACACTTCGCAAATCATATTATATCTTATCATGAAACATAGAAATGAGATGCGATATCGCGTTTTAAGAAGCATTAGAACACTATTGCTACGATAGGTAGACATTTGCAAACGCTATTTCCTTGCAAGGAAGTGTCGCATTTACATTCAGTTGATGTGTAGACGAGGAATACATAACACTTCGCAAATCATATTATATCTTACCATGAAACATAGAAATGAGATGCGATATCGCGTTTTAAGAAGCATTAGAACTCTATTGCTACGATACGTAGACATCTGCAAACGCTATTTCCTTGCAAGGAAGTGCCGCATTTACATTCATTTGAAGTGTAGACGAGGAATACATGACACTTCGCAAATCATATTATATCTTACCATGAAACATAGAAATGAGATGCGATATCGCGTTTTAAGAAGCATTAGAACACTATTGCTACGATAGGTTGACATGTGCAAACGCTATTTCCTTGCAAGGAAGTGTGGCATTTACATTCATTTGAAGTGTAGACGAGGAATACATGACACTTCGCAAATCATATTATATCTTATCATGAAACATAGGAATGGGATGCGATATCGAGTTTTAAGAAGCATTAGAACACTATTGCTACGATAGGTAGACATTTGCAAACGCTATTTCCTTGCAAGGAAGTGTCGCATTTATATTCAGTTGATGTGTAGACGAGGAATACATAACACTTCGCAAATCATATTATATCTTACCATGAAACATAGAAATGAGATGCGATATCGCGTTTTAAGAAGCATTAGAACACTATTGCTGCGATAGGTAGACATGTGCAAACGCTATTTCCTTGCAAGGAAGTGTCGCAATTACATTCATTTGAAGTGTAGACGAGGAATACATAACACTTCGCAAATCATATTATATCTTACCATGAAACATAGACATCAGATGCGATATCGCGTTTTAAGAAGCATTAGAACTCTATTGCTACGATACGTAGACATCTGCAAACGCTATTTCCTTGCAAGGAAGTGTCGCATTTTCATTCATTTGAATCGTAGACGAGGAATGCATAACACTTCGCAATGAATATTATATCTTATCATGAAACATAGATATGAGATGCAATATCTCGTTTTAAGAAGCATTTGAACTCTATTGCTTCGATACGTAGACATCTGCAAACGCTATTTCCTTGCAAGGAAGTGTCGCATTTACATTCATTTGAAGTGTAGACGAGGAATACATGACACTTCGCAAATCATATTATATCTTATCATGAAACATAGAAATGGGATGGGATATCGCGTTTTAAGAAGCATTAGAACACTATTGCTACGATAGGTAGACATTTGCAAACGCTATTTCCTTGCAAGGAAGTGTCGCATTTACATTCAGTTGATGTGTAGACGAGGAATACATAACACTTCGCAAATCATATTATATCTTACCATGAAACATAGAAATGAGATGCGATATCGCGTTTTAAGAAGCGTTAGAACTCTATTGCTACGATACGTAGACATCTGCAAACGCTATTTCCTTGCAAGGAAGTGTCGCATTTACATTCATTTGAAGTGTAGACGAGGAATACATGACACTTCGCAAATCATATTATATCTTACCATGAAACATAGAAATGAGATGCGATATCGCGTTTTAAGAAGCATTAGAGCACTATTGCTACGATAGGTAGACATGTGCAAACGCTATTTCCTTGCAAGGAAGTGTCGCATTTACATTCATTTGAAGTGTAGACGAGGAATACACAACACTTCGCAAATCATATTATATCTTACCATGAAACATAGAAATGAGATGCGATATCGTGTTTTAAGAAGCATTAGAACTCTATTGCTACGATACCTAGACATCTGCAGACGCTATTTCCTAGCAAGGAAGTGTCGCATTTACATTCATTTGAAGTGTAGACGAAGAATAGATAACACTTCGCAAATCATATTATACCTTACCATGAAACATAGAAATGAGATGCGATATCGCCTTTTAAGAAGCATTAGAAATCCATTGCTACGTTACGTAGACATCTGCAAACGCTATTTCCTTGCAAGGAAGTGTCGCATTTACATTCATTTGATGTCTAGACGAGGAATACATAACACTTCGCAAATAATATTATATCTTACCATGAAACATAGAAATGAGATGCGATATCGCGTTTTAAGAATCATAAGAACTCTATTGCTACGATACGTAGACATCTGCAAACGCTATTTCCTTGCAAAGAAGTGTCGCATTTACATTCATTTGAAGTGTAGACGAGGAATACATAACACTTCGCAAATCATATTATATCTTACCATAAAACATAGAAGTGAGATGCGATATCGCGTTTTAAGAATCATAAGAACTCTATTGCTACGATACGTAGACATCTGCAAACGCTATTTCCTAGCGAGGAAGTGTCGCATTTACATTCATTTGAATCGTATACGAGGAATGCATAACACTTCGCAATGAATATTATATCTTATCATGAAACATATATATGAGATGCAATATCTCGTTTTAAGAAGCATTTGAACTCTATTGCTACGATACCTAGACATCTGCAGACGCTGTTTCCTAGCAAGGAAGTGACGCATTTACATTCATTTGAAGTGTAGACGAGGAATACATGACACTTCGCAAATCATATTATATCTTACCATGAAACATAGAAATGAGATGCGATATCGCGTTTTAAGTATCATAAGAACTCCATTGCTACGATACGTAGACATCTGGAGACGCTATTTCCTTGCAAGGAAGTGTCGCATTTACATTCATATGAAGTGTAGACGAGGAATACATAATACTTCGCAAATCATATTATATCTTACCATGAAACATAGAAATGAGATCCGATATCTCGTTTTAAGAAGCATTTGAACTCTATTGCTACGATACCTAGACATCTGCAGACGCTATTTCCTAGCAAGGAAGTGTCACACTTACATTCATTTGAATTGCAGAAGAGGAATACATGACACTTCGCAAATCATATTATATCTTACCATGAAAGATAGAAATGAGACGCGATATCGCGTTCTAAGAAGCATTAAAAAGCTGATGCTACGATACGTAGACATCACCAAACGCTATTTCCTAGCGAGGAAGTATCGCATTCACATTCATTTGAAGTGTAGACGAGGAATACATAGCACTTCGCGAATCATGTTATATCTTACCATGAAACATAGAAATGAGATGCGATATCGCGTTTTAAGAATCATATGAACTCTATTGCTACGATACGTAGACATCTGCAAACGCTATTTCCTAGCGAGGAAGTGTCGCATTTACATTCATTTGAAGTGTATACGAGGAATACATAACAGTTCGCAAATCATATTATATCTTACCATGAAACATAGAAATGAGATGCGATATCGCGTTTTAAGAAGCATTAGAACTCTACTGCTACGATACGCAGACATCTGCAAACGCTCTTTCCTAGCGAGGAAGTGTCGCATTCACATTCATTTGAAGTGTAGACGAGGTATACATAACACTTCGCAAATCATATTATATCTTACCATGAAACATAGAAATGAGATGCGATATCGCGTTTTAAGAAGCATTACAACTCTATTGCTACGATACGTAGACATCTGCAAACGCTATTTCCTTGCAAGGAAGTGTCGCATTTTCATTCATTTTAATCGTAGACGAGGAATGCATAACACTTCGCAATGAATATTATATCTTATCATGAAACATAGATATGAGATGCAATATCCCGTTTTAAAATCATATGAACTCTATTGCTACGATACGTAGACATCTGCAATCGCTATTTCCTTGCAAGGAAGTGTCGCATTTACATTCATTTGAATCGTAGACGAGGAATGCATAACACTTCGCAAATCATATTATATCTTACCATGAAACATAGAAACGAGATGCGATATCGCGTTTTAAGAAGCATTAGAAATCTATTGCTACGATACGTAGACATCTGCAAACGCTATTTCCTTGCAAGGAAGTGTCGCATTTACATTCATTTGAAGTGTAGACGAGGAATACATGACACTTCGCAAATCATATTATATCTTTCCATGAAACATAGAAATGAGATGCTATATCGCGTTTTAAGAAGCATTAGAACTCTATCGCTACGATACCTAGACATCTCCAGACACTATTTCCTAGCAAGGAAGTGTCGCATTTACATTCATTTGAAGTGTAGACGAGGAATACATAACACTTCGCAAATCATATTATATCTTACCATGAAACATAGAAATGAGATGCGATATCAAGTTTTAAGAATCATAAGAACTCTATTGCTACGATACGTAGACATCTGCAAACGCTGTTTCCTTGCAAGGAAGTGTCGCATTCACATTCAATTGAAGTGTACACGAGGAATACATAACACTTCGCAAATCATATTATATCCTACCATGAAACATAGAAACGAGATGCGATATCGCGTTTTAAGAAGCATTAGAACTCTATCGCTACGATACTTAGATATCTGCAGACACGATTTCCTAGCAAGGAAGTGTCGCATTCTCATTCATTTGAAGTGTAGACGAGGAGTACATAACACTTCGCAAATCATATTATATCTTACCATGAAACATAGAAATGAGATGCGATATCGCGTTTTAAGAAGCATTAGAACTCTATCGCTACGATACCTAGACATCTCCAGACACTATGTCCTAGCAAGGAAGTGTCGCATTTACATTCATTTGAAGTGTAGACGAGGAATACATAACACTTCGCAAATCATATTATATCCTACCATAAAACATAGAAGTGAGATGCGATATCGCGTTTTAAGAATCATAAGAACTCTATTGCTACGATACGTAGACATCTGCAAACGCTATTTCCTAGCGAGGAAGTGTCGCATTTACATTCATTTGAAGTGTAGACGAGGAATACATAACACTTCGCAAATCATATTATATCTTACCATGAAACATAGAAATGAGATGCGATATCGCGTTTTAAGAATCATAAGAACTCTATTGCTACGATACGTAGACATCTGCAAACGCTATTTCCTTGCAAGGAAGTGTCGCATTTACATTCATTTGAATCGTAGACGAGGAATGTATAACACTTCGCAATGATTAATATATCTTATCATGAAACATAGATATGAGATGCAATATGTCGATTTAAGAAGCATTTGAACTCTATTGCTACGATACCTAGGCATCTGCAGACGCTATTTCCTCGCAAGGAAGTGTCGCATTTACATTCACTTGAAGTGTAGACGAGGAATACATGACACTTCGCAAATCATATTATATCTTACCATGAAACATAGATATGAGATGCGATATCGCGTTTTAAGAAGCATTAGAAATCTATTGCTACGATACCTAGACATCTGCAGACGCTATTTCCTAGCAAGGAAGTGTCGCATTTACATTCATTTGAAGTGTAGACGGGGAATGCATAACACTTCGCAAATCATATTATATCTTACCATGAAACATAGAAACGAGATGCGATATCGCGTTTTAAGAAGCATTAGAAATCTATTGCTACGATACGTAGACATCTGCAAACGCTATTTCCTAGCAAGGAAGTGTCGCATTTACATTCATTTGAAGTGTAGACGAGGAGTACATAACACTTCGCAAATCATATTATATCTTACCATGAAACATAGAAATGAGATGCGATATCGCGTTTTAAGAAGCATTAGAACTCTATCGCTACGATACCTAGACATCTCCAGACACTATTTCCTAGCAAGGAAGTGTCGCATTTACATTCATTTGAAGTGTAGACGAGGAATACATAACACTTCGCAAATCATATCATATCCTACCATAAAACATAGAAGTGAGATGCGATATCGCGTTTTAAGAATCATAAGAACTCTATTGCTACGATACGTAGACATCTGCAAACGCTATTTCCTAGCGAGGAAGTGTCGCATTTACATTCATTTGAAGTGTAGACGAGGAATACATGACACTTCGCAAATCATATTATATCTTTCCATGAAACATAGAAATGAGATGCTATATCGCGTTTTAAGAAGCATTAGAACTCTATCGCTACGATACCTAGACATCTCCAGACACTATTTCCTAGCAAGGAAGTGTCGCATTTACATTCATTTGAAGTGTAGACGAGGAATACATAACACTTCGCAAATCATATTATATCTTACCATGAAACATAGAAATGAGATGCGATATCAAGTTTTAAGAATCATAAGAACTCTATTGCTACGATACGTAGACATCTGCAAACGCTATTTCCTAGCGAGAAAGTGTCGCATTCACATTCAATTGAAGTGTACACGAGGAATACATAACACTTCGCAAATCATATTATATCCTACCATGAAACATAGAAACGAGATGCGATATCGCGTTTTAAGAAGCATTAGAACTCTATCGCTACGATACTTAGATATCTGCAGACACGATTTCCTAGCAAGGAAGTGTCGCATTCTCATTCATTTGAAGTGTAGACGAGGAGTACATAACACTTCGCAAATCATATTATATCTTACCATGAAACATAGAAATGAGATGCGATATCGCGTTTTAAGAAGCATTAGAACTCTATCGCTACGATACCTAGACATCTCCAGACACTATGTCCTAGCAAGGAAGTGTCGCATTTACATTCATTTGAAGTGTAGACGAGGAATACATAACACTTCACAAATCATATTATATCCTACCATAAAACATAGAAGTGAGATGCGATATCGCGTTTTAAGAATCATAAGAACTCTATTGCTACGATACGTAGACATCTGCAAACGCTATTTCCTAGCGAGGAAGTGTCGCATTTACATTCATTTGAAGTGTAGACGAGGAATACATGACACTTCGCAAATCATATTATATCTTTCCATGAAACATAGAAATGAGATGCTATATCGCGTTTTAAGAAGCATTAGAACTCTATCGCTACGATACCTAGACATCTCCAGACACTATTTCCTAGCAAGGAAGTGTCGCATTTACATTCATTTGAAGTGTAGACGAGGAATACATAACACTTCGCAAATCATATTATATCTTACCATGAAACATAGAAATGAGATGCGATATCAAGTTTTAAGAATCATAAGAACTCTATTGCTACGATACGTAGACATCTGCAAACGCTGTTTCCTTGCAAGGAAGTGTCGCATTCACATTCAATTGAAGTGTACACGAGGAATACATAACACTTCGCAAATCATATTATATCCTACCATGAAACATAGAAACGAGATGCGATATCGCGTTTTAAGAAGCATTAGAACTCTATCGCTACGATACTTAGATATCTGCAGACACGATTTCCTAGCAAGGAAGTGTCGCATTCTCATTCATTTGAAGTGTAGACGAGGAGTACATAACACTTCGCAAATCATATTATATCTTACCATGAAACATAGAAATGAGATGCGATATCGCGTTTTAAGAAGCATTAGAACTCTATCGCTACGATACCTAGACATCTCCAGACACTATGTCCTAGCAAGGAAGTGTCGCATTTACATTCATTTGAAGTGTAGACGAGGAATACATAACACTTCGCAAATCATATTATATCCTACCATAAAACATAGAAGTGAGATGCGATATCGCGTTTTAAGAATCATAAGAACTCTATTGCTACGATACGTAGACATCTGCAAACGCTATTTCCTAGCGAGGAAGTGTCGCATTTACATTCATTTGAAGTGTAGACGAGGAATACATAACACTTCGCAAATCATATTATATCTTACCATGAAACATAGAAATGAGATGCGATATCGCGTTTTAAGAATCATAAGAACTCTATTGCTACGATACGTAGACATCTGCAAACGCTATTTCCTTGCAAGGAAGTGTCGCATTTACATTCATTTGAATCGTAGACGAGGAATGTATAACACTTCGCAATGAATAATATATCTTATCATGAAACATAGATATGAGATGCAATATGTCGATTTAAGAAGCATTTGAACTCTATTGCTATGATACCTAGACATCTGCAAACACTATTTCCTTGCAAGGAAGTGTCGCATTTACACTCATTTGAATCGTATACGAGGAATGCATAACACTTCGCAATGAAAATTATATCTTATCATGAAACATAGATATGAGATGCAATATCTCGTTTTAAGAAGCATTTGAACTCTATTGCTACGATACCTAGGCATCTGCAGACGCTATTTCCTCGCAAGGAAGTGTCGCATTTACATTCACTTGAAGTGTAGACGAGGAATACATGACACTTCGCAAATCATATTATATCTTACCATGAAACATAGATATGAGATGCGATATCGCGTTTTAAGAAGCGTTAGAAATCTATTGCTACGATACCTAGACATCTGCAGACGCTATTTCCTAGTAAGGAAGTGTCGCATTTACATTCATTTGAAGTGTAGACGGGGAATGCATAACACTTCGCAAATCATATTATATCTTACCATGAAACATAGAAACGAGATGCGATATCGCGTTTTAAGAAGCATTAGAAATCTATTGCTACGATACGTAGACATCTGCAAACGCTATTTCCTTGCAAGGAAGTGTCGCATTTACATTCATTTGAAGTGTAGACGAGGAGTACATAACACTTCGCAAATCATATTATATCTTACCATGAAACATAGAAATGAGATGCGATATCGCGTTTTAAGAAGCATTAGAACTCTATCGCTACGATACCTAGACATCTCCAGACACTATTTCCTAGCAAGGAAGTGTCGCATTTACATTCATTTGAAGTGTAGACGAGGAATACATAACACTTCGCAAATCATATTATATCCTACCATAAAACATAGAAGTGAGATGCGATATCGCGTTTTAAGAATCATAAGAACTCTATTGCTACGATACGTAGACATCTGCAAACGCTATTTCCTAGCGAGGAAGTGTCGCATTTACATTCATTTGAAGTGTAGACGAGGAATACATGACACTTCGCAAATCATATTATATCTTTCCATGAAACATAGAAATGAGATGCGATATCAAGTTTTAAGAATCATAAGAACTCTATTGCTACGATACGTAGACATCTGCAAACGCTGTTTCCTTGCAAGGAAGTGTCGCATTCACATTCAATTGAAGTGTACACGAGGAATACATAACACTTCGCAAATCATATTATATCTTACCATGAAACATAGAAATGAGATGCGATATCGCGTTTATGAATCATAAGAACTCTATTGCTACGATACGTAGACATCTGCAAACGCTATTTCCTAGCGAGGAAGTGTCGCATTTACATTCATTTGAAGTGTAGACGAGGAATACATAACACTTCGCAAATCATATTATATCTTACCATGTAACATAGAAATGAGATGCGATATCGCCTTTTAAGTATCATAAGAACTCTACTGCTACGATACGTAAACAACTGCAAACGCTATTCCCCTGCAAGGAAGTGTCGCATTTACATTCATTTGAATCGTATACGAGGAATGCATAACACTTCGCAATGAATATTATATCTTATCATGAAACATATATATGAGATGCAATATCTCGTTTTAAGAAGCATTTGAACTCTATTGCTACGATACCTAGACATCTGCAGACGCTGTTTCCTAGCAAGGAAGTGTCGCATTTACATTCATTTGAAGTGTAGACGAGGAGTACATGACACTTCGCAAATCATATTATATCTTACCATGAAACATAGAAATGAGATGCGATATCGCGTTTTAAGTATCATAAGAACTCCATTGCTACGATACGTAGACATCTGGAGACGCTATTTCCTTGCAAGGAAGTGTCGCATTTACATTCATTTGAAGTGTAGACGAGGAATACATAACACTTCGCAAATCATATTATATCCTACCATAAAACATAGAAGTGAGATGCGATATCGCGTTTTAAGAATCATAAGAACTCTATTGCTACGATACGTAGACATCTGCAAACGCTATTTCCTAGCGAGGAAGTGTCGCATTTACATTCACTTGAAGTGTAGACGAGGAATACATAACACTTCGCAAATCATATTATATCTTACCATGTAACATAGAAATGAGATGCGATATCGCCTTTTAAGTATCATAAGAACTCTACTGCTACGATACGTAAACAACTGCAAACGCTATTTCCCTGCAAGGAAGTGTCGCATTTACATTCATTTGCATCGTATACGAGGAATGCATAACACTTCGCAATGAATATTATATCTTATCATGAAACATATATATGAGATGCAATAACTCGTTTTAAGAAGCATTTGAACTCTATTGCTACGATACCTAGACATCTGCAGACGCTATTTCCTAGCAAGCAAGTGTCACACTTACATTCATTTGAAGTGCAGAAGAGGAATACATGACACTTCGCAAATCATATTATATCTTACCATGAAAGATAGAAATGAGACGCGATATCGCGTTTTAAGAAGCATTAGAAAGCTGATGCTACGTTACGTAGACATCACCAAACGCTATTTCCTAGCGAGGAAGTATCGCATTCACATTCATTTGAAGTGTAGACGAGGAATACATAGCACTTCGCAAATCATGTTATATCTTACCATGAAACATAGAAATGAGATGCGATATCGCGCTTTAAGAATCATATGAACTCTATTGCTACGATACGTAGACATCTGCAAACGCTATTTCCTTGCAAGGAAGTGTCGCATTTTCATTCATTTTAATCGTAGACGAGGAATGCATAACACTTCGCAATGAATATTATATCTTATCATGAAACATAGATATGAGATGCAATATCTCGTTTTAAGAAGCATTTGAACTCTATTGCTTCGATACGTAGACATCTGCAAACGCTATTTCCTTGCATGGAAGTGTCGCATTTACATTCATTTGAAGTGTAGACGAGGAATACACAACAGTTCGCAAATCATATAATATCTTACCATGAAACATAGAAATGAGATGCGATATCGCGTTTTAAGAAGCATTAGTGTCACGTCCCGAGGTGCGGTTGCGCTCGCAACGGTGGCACAAAGTCGTAACCGTTCCCGAAAATAACGCGAATTGCGTCCGGACCGGGTTCGTTGGCGTTTCGGACTCGATAAAACGGTAACTAACATTAAACTTACCTTGCGAAGGCTTGATTCCGCTGTCTGATTTCTCTTTCCAGGTACCTGGAACGCCTTGGATCCGCAACCGGGATGGCGGCGGCGTACGGCTGGAACGGAGGTACGTCTACGGGAATAAGCGTCCAGGCGGGTTGACTCCGGCTGGCAGGTATCGGCGTTTGGCCCTGACGATTGGCGACTCGTACGGGTCGTGCGGCGAAGGAAACCTCCTTCACAGGAACCAGGACTCGAACGTAGGAAATTGAATATTCTGGTGCATCACCCACGTATTCCCGAGCGAGACGACGAATGAACTCTCTCCTCCCCGCGCGTCGTGTACGCTTTGTCGGAGGTGCAAGGCTCATCGAGAATACTTGAACTTCGGTTGAATACGGCACGGCTAAGCGTTGGTTCGCTCTAGCTTACCGGGATCGACCTGGGCGCAAGATATTCTGTACACGGTAGAAGTGAGGATGGAGCAACTAAGCGCTGGTTCGCTCTAGTCGTCGAGCCTCAAGACTATCGTAGATGAGATATAGAATTAGAATAATCGCGAGCGTACCCGTGGATTAGAATTAAGGAATTGTATTTGAACTCGAATAAAGATACTTTGAATCTGGTAAAAATAAACTATATTCTATGATTTCACTATACTAGATACACTTGACTAAATTCTAAGTTACTGACTAGCGATTACAATGAGAATTAGAAATAGTATAAGGTATCGAATGGACTCCGCTATGGGAGTATGGATAGAGACGAATGCATTAGAGCTAATTGCTCGTTGCGAATGAGCCTATTGCTCGGATCGGAAGTGCATCATTCGGATGCTGGATTAGAACTCCTCGGTTCGGAGATGAGATACGAACTCTCCAGTTCGGAGATGAGATACCAACTCTCCCGTTCCGAGGTGAGATTGGAACTCTCCGGTTCGGAGATGAGACGCGAACTGACTCTCGGATCTCGCGTCCGCGACCTCCTCGGGTCGCGCGGCGCGCGAGTCGCTGGGCCCTCGCGGTGGGGCGGACGGTCGGAGTAGGGCGGCCGCTCGGCCCTCGTGGTGGGGCGGCCGTTCGGAGTGGGGCGCGGCCCGCGTTAAGCGTGAGCCGCGAGCGTCGAGTGTGCGCGCGAGTGCACGGAACATAACCGTGCATGAATAAAATATATACATATATTTACTTAAATCTAGGTGTGTGTTGGTGTGTATGTACATAGGTGAGTAGTGTGCTTATTCTAATCCCACATGTACGAGAAGTACGTATAGGGCTTCGTGATCGCTGGGGATTCGACCCAGTATGTGTCGGAGAGCTCCTCGCCCTCGTAATACGGGGTGAAGTCCTCCCCCTCGTGTGTGGAGATCGCGCGTGGGCGCGGCATGCTGCATCCCTCTTCCCTCTCGTACCTTTGTCTCCTTCTGTAGGGACGGCGAGTCGGCGGGTGGCCCGTGTGCAGGGGCTCCGGATACGGATGCTGGGGATGATGAGGTGGACGCCGGAGGGTGGCAGGCGGTACGCCTGACGTTACATTAGAACTCTATTGCTACGATACGTAGACATCTGCAAACGCTATTTCCTTGCAAGGAAGTGTCGCATTTTCATTCATTTGAATCGTAGACGAGGAATGCATAACACTTCGCAATGAATATTATATCTTATCATGAAACATAGATATGAGATGCAATATCTCGTTTTAAGAAGCACTTGAACTTTATTGCTTCGATACGTAGACATCTGGAAACGCTATTTCCTGGCAAGGAAGTGTCGCATTTACATTCATTTGAAGTGTAGACGAGGAATACATAACAGTTCGCAAATCATATTATATCTTACCATGAAACATGGAAATGAGATGCGATATCGTGTTTTAAGAATCATAAGAACTCTATTGCTTCGATACGTAGTCATCTGCAAACGCTATTTCCTTGCAAGAAAGTGTCGCATTTACATTCATTTGAAGTGTAGACGAGGAATACATAACAGTTCGCAAATCATATTATATCTTACCATGAAACATAGAAATGAGATGCGATATCGCGTTTTAAGAAGCATTAGAACTCTACTGCTACGATACGCAGACATCTGCAAACGCTCTTTCCTAGCGTGGAAGTGTCGCATTCACATTCATTTGAAGTGTAGACGAGGAATACATAACACTTCGCAAATCATATTATATCTTACCATGAAACATAGAAATGAGATGCGATATCGCGTTTTAAGAAGCATTAGAACTCTATTGCTACGATACGTAGACATCTGCAAACGCTATTTCCTTGCAAGGAAGTGTCGCATTTTCATTCATTTTAATCGTAGACGAGGAATGCATAACACTTCGCAATGAATATTATATCTTATCATGAAACATAGATATGAGATGCAATATCTCGTTTTAAGAAGCATTTGAACTCTATTGCTTCGATACGTAGACATCTGCAAACGCTATTTCCTTGCAAGGAAGTGTCGCATTTACATTCATTTGAAGTGTAGACGAGGAATACACAACAGTTCGCAAATCATATAATATCTTACCATGAAACATAGAAATGAGATGCGATATCGCGTTTTAAGAATCATAAGAACTCTATTGCTACGATACGTAGACATCTGCAAACGCTATTTCCTTGCAAGGAAGTGTCGCATTTACATTCATTTGAATCGTAGACGAGGAATGTATAACACTTCGCAATGAATAATATATCTTATCATGAAACATAGATACGAGATGCAATATGTCGATTTAAGAAGCATTTGAACTCTATTGCTACGATACCTAGACATCTGCAAAAACTATTTCCTTGCAAGGAAGTGTCGCATTTACACTCATTTGAATCGTATACGAGGAATACATAACACTTCGCAATGAAAATTATATCTTATCATGAAACATAGATATGAGATGCAATATCTCGTTTTAAGAAGCATTTGAACTCTATTGCTACGATACCTAGGCATCTGCAGACGCTATTTCCTCGCAAGGAAGTGTCGCATTTACATTCACTTGAAGTGTAGACGAGGAATACATGACACTTCGCAAATCATACTATATCTTACCATGAAACATAGATATGAGATGCAATATCTCGTTTTAAGAAGCATTTGAACTCAATTGCTTCGATACGTAGACATCTGCAAACGCTATTTCCTTGTAAGGAAGTGTCGCATTTACATTCATTTGAAGTGTAGACGAGGAATACATGACACTTCGCAAATCATATTATATCTTTCCATGAAACATAGAAATGAGATGCGATATCAAGTTTTAAGAATCATAAGAACACTATTGCTACGATACGTAGACATCTGCAAACGCTATTTCCTTGCAAGGAAGTGTCGCATTTACATTCATTTGAATCGTAGACGGGGAATGCATAACACTTCGCAATGAATATTATATCTTATCATGAAACATAGATATGAGATGCAATATCTCGTTTTAAGAAGCATTTGAACACAATTGCTTCGATACGTAGACATCTGCAAACGCTATTTCCTTGTAAGGAAGTGTCGCATTTACATTCATTTGAAGTGTAGACGAGGAATACATGACACTTCGCAAATCATATTATATCTTTCCATGAAACATAGAAATGAGATGCGATATCAAGTTTTAAGAATCATAAGAACTCTATTGCTACGATACGTAGACATCTGCAAACGCTATTTCCTTGCAAGGAAGTGTCGCATTTACATTCATTTGAAGTGCAGAAGAGGAATACATGACACTTCGCAAATCATATTATATCTTACCATGAAAGATAGAAATGAGACGCGATATCGCGTTTTAAGAAGCATTAGAAAGCTGATGCTACGATACGTAGACATCTCCAAACGCTATTTCCTAGCGAGGAAGTATCGCATTCACATTCATTTGAAGTGTAGACGAGGAATACATAGCACTTCGCAAATCATGTTATATCTTACCATGAAACATAGAAATGAGATGCGATATCGCGTTTTAAGAATCATATGAACTCTATTGCTACGATACATAGACATCTGCAAACGCTAGTTCCTAGCGAGGAAGTGTCGCATTTACATTCATTTGAAGTGTAGACGAGGAATACATAACAGTTCGCAAATCATATTATATCTTACCATGAAACATAGAAATGAGATGCGATATCGCGTTTTAAGAAGCATTAGAACTCTACTGCTACGATACGCAGACATCTGCTAACGCTCTTTCCTAGCGAGGAAGTGTCGCATTCACATTCATTTGAAGTGTAGACGAGGAATACATAACACTTCGCAAATCATATTATATCTTACCATGAAACATAGAAATGAGATGCGATATCGCGTTTTAAGAAGCATTAGAACTCTATTGCTACGATACGTAGACATCTGCAAACGCTATTTCCTTGCAAGGAAGTGTCGCATTTTCATTCATTTTAATCGTAGACGAGGAATGCATAACACTTCGCAATGAATATTATATCTTATCATGAAACATAGATATGAGATGCAATATCTCGTTTTAAGAAGCATTTGAACTCTATTGCTTCGATATGTAGACATCTGCAAACGCTATTTCCTTGCAAGGAAGTGTCGCATTTACATTCATTTGAAGTGTTGACGAGGAATACACAACAGTTCGCAAATCATATAATATCTTACCATGAAACATAGAAATGAGATGCGATATCGCGTTTTAAGAAGCATTAGAACTCTATTGCTACGATACGTAGACATCTGCAAACGCTATTTCCTTGCAAGGAAGTGTCGCATTTTCATTCATTTTAATCGTAGACGAGGAATGCATAACACTTCGCAATGAATATTATATCTTATCATGAAACATAGATATGAGATGCAATATCTCGTTTTAAGAAGCATTTGAACTCTATTGCTTCGATACGTAGACATCTGCAAACGCTATTTCCTTGCAAGGAAGTGTCGCATTTACATTCATTTGAATCGTAGACGAGGAATGCATAACACTTCGCAATGAATATTATATCTTATCATGAAACATAGAAATGAGATGCGATATCGCGTTTTACGAAGCATTAGAACTCTATTGCTACGATACCTAGACATCTACAGACGCTATCTCCTAGCAAGGAAGTTCCGCATTTACATTCATTTGAAGTGTAAACGAGGAATACATAACACTTCGCAAATCATATTATATCTTACCATGAAACATAGAAATGAAATACGATATCGCGTTTTAAGAAGCATTAGAACTCTATTGCTACGATACCTAGACATCTGCAGACGCTATTTGCTAGCAAGGAAGTGTCGCATTTACATTCATTTGAAGTGTAGACGAGGAATACATGTCACTTCGCAAATCATATTATATCTTACCATGATACATAGAAATATGGATGCGATCTCGCGTTTTAAGAAGCATTAGAAATCTATTGCTACGATACGTAGACATCTGCAAACGCTATTTCCTAGCGAGAAAGTGTCGCATTCACATTCATTTGAAGTGTAGACTAGGAATACATAACACTTCGCAAATCATATTATATCTTACCATGAAACATAGAAATGAGATGCGATATCGCGTTCTAAGAAGCATTAGATCACTACTGCTACGATAGGTAGACATTTGCAAACGCTATTTCCTTGCAAAGAAGTGCCGCATTTACATTCATTTGAAGTGTAGACGAGGAATACATAACACTTCGCAAATCATATTATATCTTACCATGAAACATAGAAATGAGATGCGATATCGCGTTTTAAGAATCATAAGAACTCTATTGCTACAATACGTAGACATCTGCAAACGCTATTTCCTTGCAAGGATGTGTCGCATATACATTCATTTGAAGTGTAGACGAGGAATACATAACAGTTCGCAAATCATATTATATCTTACCATGAAACATAGAAATGAGTTGCGACATCGCGTTCTAAGATGCATTAGACCACTACTGCTACGATAGGTAGACATTTGCAAACCCTATTTCCTTGCAAGGAAGTGTCGCATTTACATTCATTTGAAGTGTAGACGAGGAGTACATAACACTCCGCAAATCATATTATATCTTACCATGAAACATAGAAATGAGATGCGATATCGCGTTTTAAGAGTCATAAGAACTCTATTGCTACGATACGTAGACATCTGCAAACGCTATATCCCTGCAAAGAAGTGTCGCAATTACATTCATTTGAAGTGTAGACGAGGAATACATAACACTACGCAAATCATATTATATCTTACCAAGAAACATAGAAATGTGATGCGATATCGCGTTTTAAGAATCATAAGAACTCTATTGCTACGAAACGTAGACATCTGCAAACGCTATTTCCTTGCAAGAAAGTGTCGCATTTACATTCATTTGAAGTGTAGACGACGGATACATAACACTTCGCAAATCATATTATACCTTACCATGAAACATAGAAATGAGATGCGATATCGCGTTTTAAGAATCATAAGAACTCTATTGCTACGACACGTAGACGAGTAAAGTGTAGACGAGGAATACATAACACTTCGCAAATCGTATTACATCTTACCATGAAACATAGAAATGAGATGCGATATCGCGTTTTAAGAAGCATTAGAACTCTATTGCTACGATCCGTAGACATCTGCAAACGCTATTTCCTTGCAAGGAAGCGTCGCATTTACATTCATTTGAATCGTAGACGAGGAATGCATAACACTTCGCAATGAATATTATATCTTATCATGAAACATAGAAATGAGATGCGATATCGCGTTTTACGAAGCATTAGAACTCTATTGCTACGATACCTAGACATCTGCAGACGCTATTTGCTAGCAAGGAAGTGTCGCATTTACATTCATTTGAAGTGTAGACGAGGAATACATAACAGTTCGCAAATCATATTATATCTTACCATGAAACATAGAAATGAGTTGCGACATCGCGTTCTAAGATGCATTAGATCACTACTGCTACGATAGGTAGACATTTGCAAACGCTATTTCCTTGCAAGGAAGTGTCGCATTCACATTCATTTGAAGTGTAGACTAGGAATACATAAAACTTCGCGAATCATATTATATCTTACCATGAAACATAGAAATGAGATGCGATATCGCGTTCTAAGAAGCATTAGATCACTACTGCTACGATAGGTAGACATTTGCAAACGCTATTTCCTTGCAAAGAAGTGTCGCATTTACATTCATTTGAAGTGTAGACGAGGAATACATAACACTTCGCAAATCATATTATATCTTACCATGAAACATAGAAATGAGATGCGATATCGCGTTTTAAGAATCATAAGAACTCTATTGCTACGATACGTAGACATCTGCAAACGCTATTTCCTTGCAAGGATGTGTCGCATATACATTCATTTGAAGTGTAGACGAGGAATACATAACAGTTCGCAAATCATATTATATCTTACCATGAAACATAGAAATGAGTTGCGACATCGCGTTCTAAGATGCATTAGATCACTACTGCTACGATAGGTAGACATTTGCAAACGCTATTTCCTTGCAAGGAAGTGTCGCATTTACATTCATTTGAAGTGTAGACGAGGAGTACATAACACTCCGCAAATCATATTATATCTTACCATGAAACATAGAAATGAGATGCGATATCGCGTTTTAAGAGTCATAAGAACTCTATTGCTACGATACGTAGACATCTGCAAACGCTATATCCCTGCAAAGAAGTGTCGCAATTACATTCATTTGAAGTGTAGACGAGGAATACATAACACTTCGCAAATCATATTATATCTTACCATGAAACATAGAAATGAGATGCGATATCGCGTTTTAAGAAGCATTAGAACAATATTGCTACGATACGTAGACATCTGCAAACGCTATTTCCTTGCAAGGAAGTGTCGCATTTACATTCATTTGAATCGTAGACGAGCAATACATGACACTTCGCAAATCATATTATATCTTACCATGAAACGTAAAAATGAGATGCAATATAGCGTTCTAAGAATCATAAGAACCCTACTGCTACGATACGTAGACATCTGCAAACGCTATTTCCTTGCAAGGAAGTGTCGCATTTACATTCATTTGAATCGTAGACGAGGAATACATAACACTACGCAAATCATATTATATCTTACCAAGAAACATAGAAATGTGATGCGATATCGCGTTTTAAGAAGCATTAGAACTCTATTGCTGCGATACCTAGACATCTGCAGACGCTATTTGCTAGCAAGGAAGTGTCGCATTTACATTCATTTGAAGTGTAGACGAGGAATACATGTCACTTCGCAAATCATATTATATCTTACCATGATACATAGAAATATGGATGCGATCTCGCGTTTTAAGAAGCATTAGAAATCTATTGCTACGATACGTAGACATCTGCAAACGCTATTTCCTAGCGAGAAAGTGTCGCATTCACATTCATTTGAAGTGTAGACTAGGAATACATAACACTTCGCAAATCATATTATATCTTACCATGAAACATAGAAATGAGATGCGATATCGCGTTCTAAGAAGCATTAGATCACTACTGCTACGATAGGTAGACATTTGCAAACGCTATTTCCTTGCAAAGAAGTGCCGCATTTACATTCATTTGAAGTGTAGACGAGGAATACATAACACTTCGCAAATCATATTATATCTTACCATGAAACATAGAAATGAGATGCGATATCGCGTTTTAAGAATCATAAGAACTCTATTGCTACAATACGTAGACATCTGCAAACGCTATTTCCTTGCAAGGATGTGTCGCATATACATTCATTTGAAGTGTAGACGAGGAATACATAACAGTTCGCAAATCATATTATATCTTACCATGAAACATAGAAATGAGTTGCGACATCGCGTTCTAAGATGCATTAGACCACTACTGCTACGATAGGTAGACATTTGCAAACCCTATTTCCTTGGAAGGAAGTGTCGCATTTACATTCATTTGAAGTGTAGACGAGGAGTACATAACACTCCGCAAATCATATTATATCTTACCACGAAACATAGAAATGAGATGCGATATCGCGTTTTAAGAGTCATAAGAACTCTATTGCTACGATACGTAGACATCTGCAAACGCTATATCCCTGCAAAGAAGTGTCGCAATTACATTCATTTGAAGTGTAGACGAGGAATACATAACACTTCGCAAATCATATTATACCTTACCATGAAACATAGAAATGAGATGCGATATCGCGTTTTAAGAATCATAAGAACTCTATTGCTACGACACGTAGACGAGTAAAGTGTAGACGAGGAATACATAACACTTCGCAAATCGTATTACATCTTACCATGAAACATAGAAATGAGATGCGATATCGCGTTTTAAGAAGCATTAGAACTCTATTGCTACGATCCGTAGACATCTGCAAACGCTATTTCCTTGCAAGGAAGCGTCGCATTTACATTCATTTGAATCGTAGACGAGGAATGCATAACACTTCGCAATGAATATTATATCTTATCATGAAACATAGTTATGAGATGCAATATCTCGTTTTAAGAAGCATTTGAACTCTATTGCTTCGATAAGTAGACATCTGCAAACGCTATTTCCTTGCAAAGAAGTGACGCATTTACATTCATTTGAATCGTAGACGAGGAATGCATAACACTTCGCAAATCATATTATATCTTACCATGAAACATAGAAACGAGATGCGATATCGCGTTTTAAGAAGCATTAGAAATCTATTGCTACGATACGTAGACATCTGCAAACGCTATTTCCTTGCAAGGAAGTGTCGCATTTACATTCATTTGAAGTGTAGACGAGGAATGCATAACACTTCGCAATGAATATTATATCTTATCATGAAACATAGAAATGAGATGCGACATCGCGTTTTACGAAGCATTAGAACTCTATTGCTACGATACCTAGACATCTACAGACGCTATCTCCTAGCAAGGAAGTGCCGCATTTACATTCATTTGAAGTGTAAACGAGGAATACATAACACTTCGCAAATCATATTATATCTTACCATGAAACATAGAAATGAAATACGATATCGCGTTTTAAGAAGCATTAGAACTCTATTGCTACGATACCTAGACATCTGCAGACGCTATTTGCTAGCAAGGAAGTGTCGCATTTACATTCATTTGAAGTGTAGACGAGGAATACATAACAGTTCGCAAATCATATTATATCTTACCATGAAACATAGAAATGAGTTGCGACATCGCGTTCTAAGATGCATTATATCACTACTGCTACGATAGGTAGACATTTGCAAACGCTATTTCCTTGCAAGGAAGTGTCGCATTCACATTCATTTGAAGTGTAGACTAGGAATACATAACACTTCGCAAATCATATTATATCTTACCATGAAACATAGAAATGAGATGCGATATCGCGTTCTAAGAAGCATTAGATCACTACTGCTACGATAGGTAGACATTTGCAAACGCTATTTCCTTGCAAAGAAGTGTCGCATTTACATTCATTTGAAGTGTAGACGAGGAATACATAACACTTCGCAAATCATATTATATCTTACCATGAAACATAGAAATGAGATGCGATATCGCGTTTTAAGAATCATAAGAACTCTATTGCTACGATACGTAGACATCTGCAAACGCTATTTCCTTGCAAGGATGTGTCGCATATACATTCATTTGAAGTGTAGACGAGGAATACATAACAGTTCGCAAATCATATTATATCTTACCATGAAACATAGAAATGAGTTGCGACATCGCGTTCTAAGATGCATTAGATCACTACTGCTACGATAGGTAGACATTTGCAAACGCTATTTCCTTGCAAGGAAGTGTCGCATTTACATTCATTTGAAGTGTAGACGAGGAGTACATAACACTCCGCAAATCATATTATATCTTACCATGAAACATAGAAATGAGATGCGATATCGCGTTTTAAGAGTCATAAGAACTCTATTGCTACGATACGTAGACATCTGCAAACGCTATTTCCTAGCGAGGAAGTGTCGCATTTACATTCATTTGAAGTGTAGACGAGGAATACATAACACTTCGCAAATCATATTATATCTTACCATGTAACATAGAAATGAGATGCGATATCGCCTTTTAAGTATCATAAGAACTCTACTGCTACGATACGTAAACAACTGCAAACGCTATTCCCCTGCAAGGAAGTGTCGCATTTACATTCATTTGAATCGTATACGAGGAATGCATAACACTTCGCAATGAATATTATATCTTATCATGAAACATATATATGAGATGCAATATCTCGTTTTAAGAAGCATTTGAACTCTATTGCTACGATACCTAGACATCTGCAGACGCTGTTTCCTAGCAAGGAAGTGTCGCATTTACATTCATTTGAAGTGTAGACGAGGAGTACATGACACTTCGCAAATCATATTATATCTTACCATGAAACATAGAAATGAGATGCGATATCGCGTTTTAAGTATCATAAGAACTCCATTGCTACGATACGTAGACATCTGGAGACGCTATTTCCTTGCAAGGAAGTGTCGCATTTACATTCATTTGAAGTGTAGACGAGGAATACATAACACTTCGCAAATCATATTATATCCTACCATAAAACATAGAAGTGAGATGCGATATCGCGTTTTAAGAATCATAAGAACTCTATTGCTACGATACGTAGACATCTGCAAACGCTATTTCCTAGCGAGGAAGTGTCGCATTTACATTCACTTGAAGTGTAGACGAGGAATACATAACACTTCGCAAATCATATTATATCTTACCATGTAACATAGAAATGAGATGCGATATCGCCTTTTAAGTATCATAAGAACTCTACTGCTACGATACGTAAACAACTGCAAACGCTATTTCCCTGCAAGGAAGTGTCGCATTTACATTCATTTGCATCGTATACGAGGAATGCATAACACTTCGCAATGAATATTATATCTTATCATGAAACATATATATGAGATGCAATATCTCGTTTTAAGAAGCATTTGAACTCTATTGCTACGATACCTAGACATCTGCAGACGCTATTTCCTAGCAAGGAAGTGTCACACTTACATTCATTTGAAGTGCAGAAGAGGAATACATGACACTTCGCAAATCATATTATATCTTACCATGAAAGATAGAAATGAGACGCGATATCGCGTTTTAAGAAGCATTAGAAAGCTGATGCTACGTTACGTAGACATCACCAAACGCTATTTCCTAGCGAGGAAGTATCGCATTCACATTCATTTGAAGTGTAGACGAGGAATACATAGCACTTCGCAAATCATGTTATATCTTACCATGAAACATAGAAATGAGATGCGATATCGCGCTTTAAGAATCATATGAACTCTATTGCTACGATACGTAGACATCTGCAAACGCTATTTCCTTGCAAGGAAGTGTCGCATTTTCATTCATTTTAATCGTAGACGAGGAATGCATAACACTTCGCAATGAATATTATATCTTATCATGAAACATAGATATGAGATGCAATATCTCGTTTTAAGAAGCATTTGAACTCTATTGCTTCGATACGTAGACATCTGCAAACGCTATTTCCTTGCATGGAAGTGTCGCATTTACATTCATTTGAAGTGTAGACGACGAATACACAACAGTTCGCAAATCATATAATATCTTACCATGAAACATAGAAATGAGATGCGATATCGCGTTTTAAGAAGCATTAGTGTCACGTCCCGAGGTGCGGTTGCGCTCGCAACGGTGGCACAAAGTCGTAATCGTTCCCGAAAATAACGCGAATTGCGTCCGGACCGGGTTCGTTGGCGTTTCGGACTCGATAAAACGGTAACTAACATTAAACTTACCTTGCGAAGGCTTGATTCCGCTGTCTGATTTCTCTTTCCAGGTACCTGGAACGCCTTGGATCCGCAACCGGGATGGCGGCGGCGTACGGCTGGAACGGAGGTACGTCTACGGGAATAAGCGTCCAGGCGGGTTGACTCCGGCTGGCAGGTATCGGCGTTTGGCCCTGACGATTGGCGACTCGTACGGGTCGTGCGGCGAAGGAAACCTCCTTCACAGGAACCAGGACTCGAACGTAGGAAATTGAATATTCTGGTGCATCACCCACGTATTCCCGAGCGAGACGACGAATGAACTCTCTCCTCCCCGCGCGTCGTGTACGCTTTGTCGGAGGTGCAAGGCTCATCGAGAATACTTGAACTTCGGTTGAATACGGCACGGCTAAGCGTTGGTTCGCTCTAGCTTACCGGGATCGACCTGGGCGCAAGATATTCTGTACACGGTAGAAGTGAGGATGGAGCAACTAAGCGCTGGTTCGCTCTAGTCGTCGAGCCTCAAGACTATCGTAGATGAGATATAGAATTAGAATAATCGCGAGCGTACCCGTGGATTAGAATTAAGGAATTGTATTTGAACTCGAATAAAGATACTTTGAATCTGGTAAAAATAAACTATATTCTATGATTTCACTATACTAGATACACTTGACTAAATTCTAAGTTACTGACTAGCGATTACAATGAGAATTAGAAATAGTATAAGGTATCGAATGGACTCCGCTATGGGAGTATGGATAGAGACGAATGCATTAGAGCTAATTGCTCGTTGCGAATGAGCCTATTGCTCGGATCGGAAGTGCATCATTCGGATGCTGGATTAGAACTCCTCGGTTCGGAGATGAGATACGAACTCTCCAGTTCGGAGATGAGATACCAACTCTCCCGTTCCGAGGTGAGATTGGAACTCTCCGGTTCGGAGATGAGACGCGAACTGACTCTCGGATCTCGCGTCCGCGACCTCCTCGGGTCGCGCGGCGCGCGAGTCGCTGGGCCCTCGCGGTGGGGCGGACGGTCGGAGTAGGGCGGCCGCTCGGCCCTCGTGGTGGGGCGGCCGTTCGGAGTGGGGCGCGGCCCGCGTTAAGCGTGAGCCGCGAGCGTCGAGTGTGCGCGCGAGTGCACGGAACATAACCGTGCATGAATAAAATATATACATATATTTACTTAAATCTAGGTGTGTGTTGGTGTGTATGTACATAGGTGAGTAGTGTGCTTATTCTAATCCCACATGTACGAGAAGTACGTATAGGGCTTCGTGATCGCTGGGGATTCGACCCAGTATGTGTCGGAGAGCTCCTCGCCCTCGTAATACGGGGTGAAGTCCTCCCCCTCGTGTGTGGAGATCGCGCGTGGGCGCGGCATGCTGCATCCCTCTTCCCTCTCGTACCTTTGTCTCCTTCTGTAGGGACGGCGAGTCGGCGGGTGGCCCGTGTGCAGGGGCTCCGGATACGGATGCTGGGGATGATGAGGTGGACGCCGGAGGGTGGCAGGCGGTACGCCTGACGTTACATTAGAACTCTATTGCTACGATACGTAGACATCTGCAAACGCTATTTCCTTGCAAGGAAGTGTCGCATTTTCATTCATTTGAATCGTAGACGAGGAATGCATAACACTTCGCAATGAATATTATATCTTATCATGAAACATAGATATGAGATGCAATATCTCGTTTTAAGAAGCACTTGAACTTTATTGCTTCGATACGTAGACATCTGGAAACGCTATTTCCTGGCAAGGAAGTGTCGCATTTACATTCATTTGAAGTGTAGACGAGGAATACATAACAGTTCGCAAATCATATTATATCTTACCATGAAACATGGAAATGAGATGCGATATCGTGTTTTAAGAATCATAAGAACTCTATTGCTTCGATACGTAGTCATCTGCAAACGCTATTTCCTTGCAAGAAAGTGTCGCATTTACATTCATTTGAAGTGTAGACGAGGAATACATAACAGTTCGCAAATCATATTATATCTTACCATGAAACATAGAAATGAGATGCGATATCGCGTTTTAAGAAGCATTAGAACTCTACTGCTACGATACGCAGACATCTGCAAACGCTCTTTCCTAGCGTGGAAGTGTCGCATTCACATTCATTTGAAGTGTAGACGAGGAATACATAACACTTCGCAAATCATATTATATCTTACCATGAAACATAGAAATGAGATGCGATATCGCGTTTTAAGAAGCATTAGAACTCTATTGCTACGATACGTAGACATCTGCAAACGCTATTTCCTTGCAAGGAAGTGTCGCATTTTCATTCATTTTAATCGTAGACGAGGAATGCATAACACTTCGCAATGAATATTATATCTTATCATGAAACATAGATATGAGATGCAATATCTCGTTTTAAGAAGCATTTGAACTCTATTGCTTCGATACGTAGACATCTGCAAACGCTATTTCCTTGCAAGGAAGTGTCGCATTTACATTCATTTGAAGTGTAGACGAGGAATACACAACAGTTCGCAAATCATATAATATCTTACCATGAAACATAGAAATGAGATGCGATATCGCGTTTTAAGAATCATAAGAACTCTATTGCTACGATACGTAGACATCTGCAAACGCTATTTCCTTGCAAGGAAGTGTCGCATTTACATTCATTTGAATCGTAGACGAGGAATGTATAACACTTCGCAATGAATAATATATCTTATCATGAAACATAGATACGAGATGCAATATGTCGATTTAAGAAGCATTTGAACTCTATTGCTACGATACCTAGACATCTGCAAAAACTATTTCCTTGCAAGGAAGTGTCGCATTTACACTCATTTGAATCGTATACGAGGAATACATAACACTTCGCAATGAAAATTATATCTTATCATGAAACATAGATATGAGATGCAATATCTCGTTTTAAGAAGCATTTGAACTCTATTGCTACGATACCTAGGCATCTGCAGACGCTATTTCCTCGCAAGGAAGTGTCGCATTTACATTCACTTGAAGTGTAGACGAGGAATACATGACACTTCGCAAATCATACTATATCTTACCATGAAACATAGATATGAGATGCAATATCTCGTTTTAAGAAGCATTTGAACTCAATTGCTTCGATACGTAGACATCTGCAAACGCTATTTCCTTGTAAGGAAGTGTCGCATTTACATTCATTTGAAGTGTAGACGAGGAATACATGACACTTCGCAAATCATATTATATCTTTCCATGAAACATAGAAATGAGATGCGATATCAAGTTTTAAGAATCATAAGAACACTATTGCTACGATACGTAGACATCTGCAAACGCTATTTCCTTGCAAGGAAGTGTCGCATTTACATTCATTTGAATCGTAGACGGGGAATGCATAACACTTCGCAATGAATATTATATCTTATCATGAAACATAGATATGAGATGCAATATCTCGTTTTAAGAAGCATTTGAACACAATTGCTTCGATACGTAGACATCTGCAAACGCTATTTCCTTGTAAGGAAGTGTCGCATTTACATTCATTTGAAGTGTAGACGAGGAATACATGACACTTCGCAAATCATATTATATCTTACCATGAAAGATAGAAATGAGACGCGATATCGCGTTTTAAGAAGCATTAGAAAGCTGATGCTACGTTACGTAGACATCACCAAACGCTATTTCCTAGCGAGGAAGTATCGCATTCACATTCATTTGAAGTGTAGACGAGGAATACATAGCACTTCGCAAATCATGTTATATCTTACCATGAAACATAGAAATGAGATGCGATATCGCGCTTTAAGAATCATATGAACTCTATTGCTACGATACGTAGACATCTGCAAACGCTATTTCCTTGCAAGGAAGTGTCGCATTTTCATTCATTTTAATCGTAGACGAGGAATGCATAACACTTCGCAATGAATATTATATCTTATCATGAAACATAGATATGAGATGCAATATCTCGTTTTAAGAAGCATTTGAACTCTATTGCTTCGATACGTAGACATCTGCAAACGCTATTTCCTTGCATGGAAGTGTCGCATTTACATTCATTTGAAGTGTAGACGAGGAATACACAACAGTTCGCAAATCATATAATATCTTACCATGAAACATAGAAATGAGATGCGATATCGCGTTTTAAGAAGCATTAGTGTCACGTCCCGAGGTGCGGTTGCGCTCGCAACGGTGGCACAAAGTCGTAACCGTTCCCGAAAATAACGCGAATTGCGTCCGGACCGGGTTCGTTGGCGTTTCGGACTCGATAAAACGGTAACTAACATTAAACTTACCTTGCGAAGGCTTGATTCCGCTGTCTGATTTCTCTTTCCAGGTACCTGGAACGCCTTGGATCCGCAACCGGGATGGCGGCGGCGTACGGCTGGAACGGAGGTACGTCTACGGGAATAAGCGTCCAGGCGGGTTGACTCCGGCTGGCAGGTATCGGCGTTTGGCCCTGACGATTGGCGACTCGTACGGGTCGTGCGGCGAAGGAAACCTCCTTCACAGGAACCAGGACTCGAACGTAGGAAATTGAATATTCTGGTGCATCACCCACGTATTCCCGAGCGAGACGACGAATGAACTCTCTCCTCCCCGCGCGTCGTGTACGCTTTGTCGGAGGTGCAAGGCTCATCGAGAATACTTGAACTTCGGTTGAATACGGCACGGCTAAGCGTTGGTTCGCTCTAGCTTACCGGGATCGACCTGGGCGCAAGATATTCTGTACACGGTAGAAGTGAGGATGGAGCAACTAAGCGCTGGTTCGCTCTAGTCGTCGAGCCTCAAGACTATCGTAGATGAGATATAGAATTAGAATAATCGCGAGCGTACCCGTGGATTAGAATTAAGGAATTGTATTTGAACTCGAATAAAGATACTTTGAATCTGGTAAAAATAAACTATATTCTATGATTTCACTATACTAGATACACTTGACTAAATTCTAAGTTACTGACTAGCGATTACAATGAGAATTAGAAATAGTATAAGGTATCGAATGGACTCCGCTATGGGAGTATGGATAGAGACGAATGCATTAGAGCTAATTGCTCGTTGCGAATGAGCCTATTGCTCGGATCGGAAGTGCATCATTCGGATGCTGGATTAGAACTCCTCGGTTCGGAGATGAGATACGAACTCTCCAGTTCGGAGATGAGATACCAACTCTCCCGTTCCGAGGTGAGATTGGAACTCTCCGGTTCGGAGATGAAACGCGAACTGACTCTCGGATCTCGCGTCCGCGACCTCCTCGGGTCGCGCGGCGCGCGAGTCGCTGGGCCCTCGCGGTGGGGCGGACGGTCGGAGTAGGGCGGCCGCTCGGCCCTCGTGGTGGGGCGGCCGTTCGGAGTGGGGCGCGGCCCGCGTTAAGCGTGAGCCGCGAGCGTCGAGTGTGCGCGCGAGTGCACGGAACATAACCGTGCATGAATAAAATATATACATATATTTACTTAAATCTAGGTGTGTGTTGGTGTGTATGTACATAGGTGAGTAGTGTGCTTATTCTAATCCCACATGTACGAGAAGTACGTATAGGGCTTCGTGATCGCTGGGGATTCGACCCAGTATGTGTCGGAGAGCTCCTCGCCCTCGTAATACGGGGTGAAGTCCTCCCCCTCGTGTGTGGAGATCGCGCGTGGGCGCGGCATGCTGCATCCCTCTTCCCTCTCGTACCTTTGTCTCCTTCTGTAGGGACGGCGAGTCGGCGGGTGGCCCGTGTGCAGGGGCTCCGGATACGGATGCTGGGGATGATGAGGTGGACGCCGGAGGGTGGCAGGCGGTACGCCTGACGTTACACCACCCCCCTTGGAAAAAGAATCTCGGCCATGCCGAGATCTCTTGTCTGTTGGGTAGATTTCGGGATGCTGGATCCTTCTCTTGGTCCTGTCGGCTGGATGCTGCGGAATCTGAGGTTTTTCGCCTGGTTGATCCTGGCGATAACGTTTGGAGATTGGACCGTGACTGCGGGCTTCCTTCGGATTGCAGGCACTTTCGTCGCTTTCACTTTCAGCGTTCGTTTGAATGTCACTGCTCTCACTGACTTCATTTTCAGTTTTTCGCACTTTTCTTTCACTAGCATCCACACTCTGCATACTATGCATTCGTTTACAAATTTTGATTTTGTTCGTATGAACAATTTTATGGCGCCCTTTTACATTCAGCTTAACATTACAATTGCCCAAAATTTCGAGGATACGGTACGGTCCAGAATACTGTGCCTGGAACTTATGTTTGTTCGGTTCTTTTAAAAGATAGACCCATTGGCCTACCTCGAAGTTTTGGACATTGAGATTTCGGTCATAATAATATTTAGAACGGCGTTTCGCATTGTCTAGATTGGCTTTAGCCAAATCCTGAGATTTCGAGATTTTCTCCTGAAGTTGTATAAGATAGTCGCTATAAGTTTCGTTATCAGAGCTGTCCTGAAAAGGAGTGGCTGACGGCGTCCTAGCTATCCTGCCGAACACTAGTTCGTGTGGGGTGTATAATGTACCCTCGTGCACACTGGTGTTGTATGAAAACATTGCGTACGGTAACCAATTCACCCAATCGTTACTCGACTCTATGTAATGCTTCAGATATTCGGCCAGGACGTGGTGAGATCGTTCAACGGACCCGTTTGTCTGTGGATGGAACGCAGTGGACTTGTATTGCTTAATACGGAATTTGATTGCTATGGCTTTAATCAAGCTGTTTATAAAGTTCGAACCTTGGTCCGTGAGTATGCCTTTCGGGCATCCGAATTTACAAATGAATTCTTTTATTAAAGCTTCGGCAATGTCTACTGCGGTGGTGGTTTTGAGAGGAACTGCGACTGAGTATTTAGTGAGGAGATCTTGGATCGTGAGGATACTTGTATAACCGTCGGAAGTTTCGGGAAGAGGACCCATTACGTCCATTGAAATCTTATCGAATGCCCTGCCAGGGGTGTCGGTTAAAGTGAGAGGCTGTCTGGTCTTTACCCGGACCAGTTTCTCTGTCTGACAACTTTTACATTTGCCAATATATTCTTGTATTTGTGTTTTCATGTTTGGCCAAAAGTATTGTTGTCTGATGCGAGAATAAGTTTTATTAACCCCTTTGTGACCTCCCACAGGGGAGTCGTGGTTTTCTCTTATTATTTTCAGTCGCTCTTCGACCGAAGGGGTTTTAATGAGGCCCTGGCAGACCGTAATCTGGATAGTTGTTTCGTAGAACAGGTCCTGAAGGATTTTCTGGATTCGGGACCAGGATACGGAGTCTAGATAGGTTTGTGCGATACTAAATGTTTGTAATTGTAATTCGTTTACAACGTCGCACAAGGATCTGAATGTTTCTATTACGGTCTGGAAATTGATTGATCTGGTGGAATGTTCGATGATTGGAAGCTGGATTTGGAATTCGTTTCCGATTTGTATGACTTTGGCTTTGGTAAGAACGTGATTTTTGTTTGGAAGGAATTTTTCAGCGTTCGCTAGATCTTTGGCGCCCGTGTCATAGGGGTGCCCAGATTGCGTGACGAAGACAACTACATTGTCTCGTCGCGTTGATAATGCGTCACGGCTGAAATTAAATAGAGGTTCGCGTCGGAAAAATTCATTTGGAGCAGGAGTATAGAAGTCGGTGCTGTCGCTGGCGACTTGCGGAGGTGGTGCTGTGTTGGTACGGAAGGACGTGCCTGGAGTCGGTAATTCAGGTTCTGATGTTACCGGAGTAGGAGGAGGCGCTAGTGTGGTATACTTTTTACGGGTTTCCGGAGGCACATCGAAGATGTCGTCCTCCGAGTTTTCTGAATACGAGAGCGGAAAAATTTGAGCGGGATTCCGCGACAATGCGTCCGCATTAAGGTTCGTTTTTCCACTTTTATAGACCATCTCGTAGTCAAATTCCGCTAACTTAAGCCTCCACCGTACGAGTCTACTTGACGGGTCCTTGACCGAATTCATCCACACTAACGGTCGATGGTCGGTAACGAGTTTGAATTGATTACCGTATATGTATGGACGAAAGTAATGGACGGCGTAGACAATCGCCAGACACTCCTTCTCGATCGTGGAGTAGTTTTTCTCCGCAGCGTTTAACAGTCGCGACGTGTACGCGATTGGCAAGTCGCGGCCTATTGGTCCTTGACTCAAGATAGCACCAATAGCTTCGGCGGACGCGTCGGTCGTTATCACGAATGGTTGTTTAAAGTTGGGGTACTGCAAGATAGGCGCTTCGCATAGGCAATCTCGGAGTTTGACGAATGAATTCTCATGCTCGTTACGCCATACAAAGGGCGCGTCCTTTTTTAACAAATTGGTAAGTGGCTTAGCAATATTGGAAAAATTTGCGATGAACCGCCTGTAGTATCCCGCGAGCCCGAGGAATTGTTTGATCTGTTTCGCGTTGCGCGGGCGCGGAAAGTTTTTGACAGCGCTAATTTTCGCAGGGTCAGGTTTTACACCGTGCTCACTGATAATATGACCCAAATAGCTTACTTCTCTCCTCAAGAATTCGCACTTATCCGGCTGCAATACTAAATTAGCTTCTTTGAGCCGTTGAGTTAATTTATCGAATTTAAGTCGATGTTCTTGAAGAGAGCTAGCGTAGATAACAATGTCGTCCAAATAGACGAAAATTTCGTTCCCCTGGAGACCGGACAGGACATTGTCCATAAGTCGTTGGAACGTCGCTGGCGCATTTTTTAATCCGAATGGCATTCTTTTAAATTCATAATGCCCGTGAGGCGTCGAAAAAGCGGTTTTGGGAGCATCGGCGGGCTCCATTGGGATCTGGTGAAATCCGCTCGCGAGATCGAATGTACTAAAATACTTCGCGCTCCCGAGCTGATCAAGTATCTCGGTAATGCAAGGGAGGGGATAGGCATCGGCGACAGATTTCTCGTTGAGTGCGCGGTAGTCGATGACGACGCGCCATTGCTTGTTGCCCAAGGAGTCCGGTTTCTTTGGGACAACCCACAATGGCGAATTATATGGTGATTTTGACGGAGAGATGACACCATTTTGTAAAAATTTGTCGACTTGTCGTCGAATCTCCTCCTTATGAGCTGGTTTTATGGAGCAAAATGTGCTGCGAAGAACGTCGGTTAATTCGAGTATTGTGTGACACGGCTCGTCTTCTAGCGCGGCATAGGCACGACCCTTGAGTTTTCCCTTAAGCAGGCGTGTGAAAGTTCGCTCGCACCCATTAGGGATAAGCTCATAAGCGCGTTTACACGCTCGGGTAAACTGAAGAATTGGAATGTTCTGACCATCGAATGTCGGCACGGCTTCGAGGGCCTGCTTAAGCGATAGCTCGTCGTGTTGCGAACTATTTGTATTGAAATCAGAGCTCGAATTATGTGCGGAAAGCGGATTTCCCCGAGGAATATCCAGCGAAACGGTATCGTCGCGCGTTAAATCAGGCGTTCTGCGAATAGATTCTAATTCACGACGTAAAATTTCTATTTGCTGGAGCAACGCGGCATTACTCGGATCGGTCGCTTTCGTATTTTTCGCGGAAGTATTTGGTTGCGCGGTACTAGGAAGAGGCTCGGCGATAGCGTCTTGGAAATCAAGCGTTCTGCTAGTGCGTTTTTCGCGTTCGGAATCGGCCATCGCGGCGGCTCGCTGTGTCTGCTGGCGCGTTTTTGTCGGAGTCCGGGTTGCCATATCTAGTTTCGCGGTTCCTTTCGGCGGAATTTCCGGAGGAAACGCGTGGCTATCCCACCGCTGTCACCAAAAATAACTTTCGTGTCACGTCCCGAGGTGCGGTTGCGCTCGCAACGGTGGCACAAAGTCGTAACCGTTCCCGAAAATAACGCGAATTGCGTCCGGACCGGGTTCGTTGGCGTTTCGGACTCGATAAAACGGTAACTAACATTAAACTTACCTTGCGAAGGCTTGATTCCGCTGTCTGATTTCTCTTTCCAGGTACCTGGAACGCCTTGGATCCGCAACCGGGATGGCGGCGGCGTACGGCTGGAACGGAGGTACGTCTACGGGAATAAGCGTCCAGGCGGGTTGACTCCGGCTGGCAGGTATCGGCGTTTGGCCCTGACGATTGGCGACTCGTACGGGTCGTGCGGCGAAGGAAACCTCCTTCACAGGAACCAGGACTCGAACGTAGGAAATTGAATATTCTGGTGCATCACCCACGTATTCCCGAGCGAGACGACGAATGAACTCTCTCCTCCCCGCGCGTCGTGTACGCTTTGTCGGAGGTGCAAGGCTCATCGAGAATACTTGAACTTCGGTTGAATACGGCACGGCTAAGCGTTGGTTCGCTCTAGCTTACCGGGATCGACCTGGGCGCAAGATATTCTGTACACGGTAGAAGTGAGGATGGAGCAACTAAGCGCTGGTTCGCTCTAGTCGTCGAGCCTCAAGACTATCGTAGATGAGATATAGAATTAGAATAATCGCGAGCGTACCCGTGGATTAGAATTAAGGAATTGTATTTGAACTCGAATAAAGATACTTTGAATCTGGTAAAAATAAACTATATTCTATGATTTCACTATACTAGATACACTTGACTAAATTCTAAGTTACTGACTAGCGATTACAATGAGAATTAGAAATAGTATAAGGTATCGAATGGACTCCGCTATGGGAGTATGGATAGAGACGAATGCATTAGAGCTAATTGCTCGTTGCGAATGAGCCTATTGCTCGGATCGGAAGTGCATCATTCGGATGCTGGATTAGAACTCCTCGGTTCGGAGATGAGATACGAACTCTCCAGTTCGGAGATGAGATACCAACTCTCCCGTTCGGAGGTGAGATTGGAACTCTCCGGTTCGGAGATGAGACGCGAACTGACTCTCGGATCTCGCGTCCGCGACCTCCTCGGGTCGCGCGGCGCGCGAGTCGCTGGGCCCTCGCGGTGGGGCGGACGGTCGGAGTAGGGCGGCCGCTCGGCCCTCGTGGTGGGGCGGCCGTTCGGAGTGGGGCGCGGCCCGCGTTAAGCGTGAGCCGCGAGCGTCGAGTGTGCGCGCGAGTGCACGGAACATAACCGTGCATGAATAAAATATATACATATATTTACTTAAATCTAGGTGTGTGTTGGTGTGTATGTACATAGGTGAGTAGTGTGCTTATTCTAATCCCACATGTACGAGAAGTACGTATAGGGCTTCGTGATCGCTGGGGATTCGACCCAGTATGTGTCGGAGAGCTCCTCGCCCTCGTAATACGGGGTGAAGTCCTCCCCCTCGTGTGTGGAGATCGCGCGTGGGCGCGGCATGCTGCATCCCTCTTCCCTCTCGTACCTTTGTCTCCTTCTGTAGGGACGGCGAGTCGGCGGGTGGCCCGTGTGCAGGGGCTCCGGATACGGATGCTGGGGATGATGAGGTGGACGCCGGAGGGTGGCAGGCGGTACGCCTGACGTTACATTAGAACTCTATTGCTACGATACGTAGACATCTGCAAACGCTATTTCCTTGCAAGGAAGTGTCGCATTTTCATTCATTTGAATCGTAGACGAGGAATGCATAACACTTCGCAATGAATATTATATCTTATCATGAAACATAGATATGAGATGCAATATCTCGTTTTAAGAAGCACTTGAACTTTATTGCTTCGATACGTAGACATCTGGAAACGCTATTTCCTGGCAAGGAAGTGTCGCATTTACATTCATTTGAAGTGTAGACGAGGAATACATAACAGTTCGCAAATCATATTATATCTTACCATGAAACATGGAAATGAGATGCGATATCGTGTTTTAAGAATCATAAGAACTCTATTGCTTCGATACGTAGTCATCTGCAAACGCTATTTCCTTGCAAGAAAGTGTCGCATTTACATTCATTTGAAGTGTAGACGAGGAATACATAACAGTTCGCAAATCATATTATATCTTACCATGAAACATAGAAATGAGATGCGATATCGCGTTTTAAGAAGCATTAGAACTCTACTGCTACGATACGCAGACATCTGCAAACGCTCTTTCCTAGCGTGGAAGTGTCGCATTCACATTCATTTGAAGTGTAGACGAGGAATACATAACACTTCGCAAATCATATTATATCTTACCATGAAACATAGAAATGAGATGCGATATCGCGTTTTAAGAAGCATTAGAACTCTATTGCTACGATACGTAGACATCTGCAAACGCTATTTCCTTGCAAGGAAGTGTCGCATTTTCATTCATTTTAATCGTAGACGAGGAATGCATAACACTTCGCAATGAATATTATATCTTATCATGAAACATAGATATGAGATGCAATATCTCGTTTTAAGAAGCATTTGAACTCTATTGCTTCGATACGTAGACATCTGCAAACGCTATTTCCTTGCAAGGAAGTGTCGCATTTACATTCATTTGAAGTGTAGACGAGGAATACACAACAGTTCGCAAATCATATAATATCTTACCATGAAACATAGAAATGAGATGCGATATCGCGTTTTAAGAATCATAAGAACTCTATTGCTACGATACGTAGACATCTGCAAACGCTATTTCCTTGCAAGGAAGTGTCGCATTTACATTCATTTGAATCGTAGACGAGGAATGTATAACACTTCGCAATGAATAATATATCTTATCATGAAACATAGATACGAGATGCAATATGTCGATTTAAGAAGCATTTGAACTCTATTGCTACGATACCTAGACATCTGCAAAAACTATTTCCTTGCAAGGAAGTGTCGCATTTACACTCATTTGAATCGTATACGAGGAATACATAACACTTCGCAATGAAAATTATATCTTATCATGAAACATAGATATGAGATGCAATATCTCGTTTTAAGAAGCATTTGAACTCTATTGCTACGATACCTAGGCATCTGCAGACGCTATTTCCTCGCAAGGAAGTGTCGCATTTACATTCACTTGAAGTGTAGACGAGGAATACATGACACTTCGCAAATCATACTATATCTTACCATGAAACATAGATATGAGATGCAATATCTCGTTTTAAGAAGCATTTGAACTCAATTGCTTCGATACGTAGACATCTGCAAACGCTATTTCCTTGTAAGGAAGTGTCGCATTTACATTCATTTGAAGTGTAGACGAGGAATACATGACACTTCGCAAATCATATTATATCTTTCCATGAAACATAGAAATGAGATGCGATATCAAGTTTTAAGAATCATAAGAACACTATTGCTACGATACGTAGACATCTGCAAACGCTATTTCCTTGCAAGGAAGTGTCGCATTTACATTCATTTGAATCGTAGACGGGGAATGCATAACACTTCGCAATGAATATTATATCTTATCATGAAACATAGATATGAGATGCAATATCTCGTTTTAAGAAGCATTTGAACACAATTGCTTCGATACGTAGACATCTGCAAACGCTATTTCCTTGTAAGGAAGTGTCGCATTTACATTCATTTGAAGTGTAGACGAGGAATACATGACACTTCGCAAATCATATTATATCTTTCCATGAAACATAGAAATGAGATGCGATATCAAGTTTTAAGAATCATAAGAACTCTATTGCTACGATACGTAGACATCTGCAAACGCTATTTCCTTGCAAGGAAGTGTCGCATTTACATTCATTTGAAGTGCAGAAGAGGAATACATGACACTTCGCAAATCATATTATATCTTACCATGAAAGATAGAAATGAGACGCGATATCGCGTTTTAAGAAGCATTAGAAAGCTGATGCTACGATACGTAGACATCTCCAAACGCTATTTCCTAGCGAGGAAGTATCGCATTCACATTCATTTGAAGTGTAGACGAGGAATACATAGCACTTCGCAAATCATGTTATATCTTACCATGAAACATAGAAATGAGATGCGATATCGCGTTTTAAGAATCATATGAACTCTATTGCTACGATACGTAGACATCTGCAAACGCTAGTTCCTAGCGAGGAAGTGTCGCATTTACATTCATTTGAAGTGTAGACGAGGAATACATAACAGTTCGCAAATCATATTATATCTTACCATGAAACATAGAAATGAGATGCGATATCGCGTTTTAAGAAGCATTAGAACTCTACTGCTACGATACGCAGACATCTGCTAACGCTCTTTCCTAGCGAGGAAGTGTCGCATTCACATTCATTTGAAGTGTAGACGAGGAATACATAACACTTCGCAAATCATATTATATCTTACCATGAAACATAGAAATGAGATGCGATATCGCGTTTTAAGAAGCATTAGAACTCTATTGCTACGATACGTAGACATCTGCAAACGCTATTTCCTTGCAAGGAAGTGTCGCATTTTCATTCATTTTAATCGTAGACGAGGAATGCATAACACTTCGCAATGAATATTATATCTTATCATGAAACATAGATATGAGATGCAATATCTCGTTTTAAGAAGCATTTGAACTCTATTGCTTCGATATGTAGACATCTGCAAACGCTATTTCCTTGCAAGGAAGTGTCGCATTTACATTCATTTGAAGTGTTGACGAGGAATACACAACAGTTCGCAAATCATATAATATCTTACCATGAAACATAGAAATGAGATGCGATATCGCGTTTTAAGAAGCATTAGAACTCTATTGCTACGATACGTAGACATCTGCAAACGCTATTTCCTTGCAAGGAAGTGTCGCATTTTCATTCATTTTAATCGTAGACGAGGAATGCATAACACTTCGCAATGAATATTATATCTTATCATGAAACATAGATATGAGATGCAATATCTCGTTTTAAGAAGCATTTGAACTCTATTGCTTCGATACGTAGACATCTGCAAACGCTATTTCCTTGCAAGGAAGTGTCGCATTTACATTCATTTGAATCGTAGACGAGGAATGCATAACACTTCGCAATGAATATTATATCTTATCATGAAACATAGAAATGAGATGCGATATCGCGTTTTACGAAGCATTAGAACTCTATTGCTACGATACCTAGACATCTACAGACGCTATCTCCTAGCAAGGAAGTTCCGCATTTACATTCATTTGAAGTGTAAACGAGGAATACATAACACTTCGCAAATCATATTATATCTTACCATGAAACATAGAAATGAAATACGATATCGCGTTTTAAGAAGCATTAGAACTCTATTGCTACGATACCTAGACATCTGCAGACGCTATTTGCTAGCAAGGAAGTGTCGCATTTACATTCATTTGAAGTGTAGACGAGGAATACATGTCACTTCGCAAATCATATTATATCTTACCATGATACATAGAAATATGGATGCGATCTCGCGTTTTAAGAAGCATTAGAAATCTATTGCTACGATACGTAGACATCTGCAAACGCTATTTCCTAGCGAGAAAGTGTCGCATTCACATTCATTTGAAGTGTAGACTAGGAATACATAACACTTCGCAAATCATATTATATCTTACCATGAAACATAGAAATGAGATGCGATATAGCGTTCTAAGAAGCATTAGATCACTACTGCTACGATAGGTAGACATTTGCAAACGCTATTTCCTTGCAAAGAAGTGCCGCATTTACATTCATTTGAAGTGTAGACGAGGAATACATAACACTTCGCAAATCATATTATATCTTACCATGAAACATAGAAATGAGATGCGATATCGCGTTTTAAGAATCATAAGAACTCTATTGCTACAATACGTAGACATCTGCAAACGCTATTTCCTTGCAAGGATGTGTCGCATATACATTCATTTGAAGTGTAGACGAGGAATACATAACAGTTCGCAAATCATATTATATCTTACCATGAAACATAGAAATGAGTTGCGACATCGCGTTCTAAGATGCATTAGACCACTACTGCTACGATAGGTAGACATTTGCAAACCCTATTTCCTTGCAAGGAAGTGTCGCATTTACATTCATTTGAAGTGTAGACGAGGAGTACATAACACTCCGCAAATCATATTATATCTTACCATGAAACATAGAAATGAGATGCGATATCGCGTTTTAAGAGTCATAAGAACTCTATTGCTACGATACGTAGACATCTGCAAACGCTATATCCCTGCAAAGAAGTGTCGCAATTACATTCATTTGAAGTGTAGACGAGGAATACATAACACTACGCAAATCATATTATATCTTACCAAGAAACATAGAAATGTGATGCGATATCGCGTTTTAAGAATCATAAGAACTCTATTGCTACGAAACGTAGACATCTGCAAACGCTATTTCCTTGCAAGAAAGTGTCGCATTTACATTCATTTGAAGTGTAGACGACGGATACATAACACTTCGCAAATCATATTATACCTTACCATGAAACATAGAAATGAGATGCGATATCGCGTTTTAAGAATCATAAGAACTCTATTGCTACGACACGTAGACGAGTAAAGTGTAGACGAGGAATACATAACACTTCGCAAATCGTATTACATCTTACCATGAAACATAGAAATGAGATGCGATATCGCGTTTTAAGAAGCATTAGAACTCTATTGCTACGATCCGTAGACATCTGCAAACGCTATTTCCTTGCAAGGAAGCGTCGCATTTACATTCATTTGAATCGTAGACGAGGAATGCATAACACTTCGCAATGAATATTATATCTTATCATGAAACATAGAAATGAGATGCGATATCGCGTTTTACGAAGCATTAGAACTCTATTGCTACGATACCTAGACATCTGCAGACGCTATTTGCTAGCAAGGAAGTGTCGCATTTACATTCATTTGAAGTGTAGACGAGGAATACATAACAGTTCGCAAATCATATTATATCTTACCATGAAACATAGAAATGAGTTGCGACATCGCGTTCTAAGATGCATTAGATCACTACTGCTACGATAGGTAGACATTTGCAAACGCTATTTCCTTGCAAGGAAGTGTCGCATTCACATTCATTTGAAGTGTAGACTAGGAATACATAACACTTCGCAAATCATATTATATCTTACCATGAAACATAGAAATGAGATGCGATATCGCGTTCTAAGAAGCATTAGATCACTACTGCTACGATAGGTAGACATTTGCAAACGCTATTTCCTTGCAAAGAAGTGTCGCATTTACATTCATTTGAAGTGTAGACGAGGAATACATAACACTTCGCAAATCATATTATATCTTACCATGAAACATAGAAATGAGATGCGATATCGCGTTTTAAGAATCATAAGAACTCTATTGCTACGATACGTAGACATCTGCAAACGCTATTTCCTTGCAAGGATGTGTCGCATATACATTCATTTGAAGTGTAGACGAGGAATACATAACAGTTCGCAAATCATATTATATCTTACCATGAAACATAGAAATGAGTTGCGACATCGCGTTCTAAGATGCATTAGATCACTACTGCTACGATAGGTAGACATTTGCAAACGCTATTTCCTTGCAAGGAAGTGTCGCATTTACATTCATTTGAAGTGTAGACGAGGAGTACATAACACTCCGCAAATCATATTATATCTTACCATGAAACATAGAAATGAGATGCGATATCGCGTTTTAAGAGTCATAAGAACTCTATTGCTACGATACGTAGACATCTGCAAACGCTATATCCCTGCAAAGAAGTGTCGCAATTACATTCATTTGAAGTGTAGACGAGGAATACATAACACTTCGCAAATCATATTATATCTTACCATGAAACATAGAAATGAGATGCGATATCGCGTTTTAAGAAGCATTAGAACAATATTGCTACGATACGTAGACATCTGCAAACGCTATTTCCTTGCAAGGAAGTGTCGCATTTACATTCATTTGAATCGTAGACGAGGAATACATGACACTTCGCAAATCATATTATATCTTACCATGAAACGTAAAAATGAGATGCAATATAGCGTTCTAAGAATCATAAGAACCCTACTGCTACGATACGTAGACATTTGCAAACGCTATTTCCTTGCAAAGAAGTGCCGCATTTACATTCATTTGAAGTGTAGACGAGGAATACATAACACTTCGCAAATCATATTATATCTTACCATGAAACATAGAAATGAGATGCGATATCGCGTTTTAAGAATCATAAGAACTCTATTGCTACAATACGTAGACATCTGCAAACGCTATTTCCTTGCAAGGATGTGTCGCATATACATTCATTTGAAGTGTAGACGAGGAATACATAACAGTTCGCAAATCATATTATATCTTACCATGAAACATAGAAATGAGTTGCGACATCGCGTTCTAAGATGCATTAGACCACTACTGCTACGATAGGTAGACATTTGCAAACCCTATTTCCTTGGAAGGAAGTGTCGCATTTACATTCATTTGAAGTGTAGACGAGGAGTACATAACACTCCGCAAATCATATTATATCTTACCACGAAACATAGAAATGAGATGCGATATCGCGTTTTAAGAGTCATAAGAACTCTATTGCTACGATACGTAGACATCTGCAAACGCTATATCCCTGCAAAGAAGTGTCGCAATTACATTCATTTGAAGTGTAGACGAGGAATACATAACACTTCGCAAATCATATTATACCTTACCATGAAACATAGAAATGAGATGCGATATCGCGTTTTAAGAATCATAAGAACTCTATTGCTACGACACGTAGACGAGTAAAGTGTAGACGAGGAATACATAACACTTCGCAAATCGTATTACATCTTACCATGAAACATAGAAATGAGATGCGATATCGCGTTTTAAGAAGCATTAGAACTCTATTGCTACGATCCGTAGACATCTGCAAACGCTATTTCCTTGCAAGGAAGCGTCGCATTTACATTCATTTGAATCGTAGACGAGGAATGCATAACACTTCGCAATGAATATTATATCTTATCATGAAACATAGTTATGAGATGCAATATCTCGTTTTAAGAAGCATTTGAACTCTATTGCTTCGATAAGTAGACATCTGCAAACGCTATTTCCTTGCAAAGAAGTGACGCATTTACATTCATTTGAATCGTAGACGAGGAATGCATAACACTTCGCAAATCATATTATATCTTACCATGAAACATAGAAACGAGATGCGATATCGCGTTTTAAGAAGCATTAGAAATCTATTGCTACGATACGTAGACATCTGCAAACGCTATTTCCTTGCAAGGAAGTGTCGCATTTACATTCATTTGAAGTGTAGACGAGGAATGCATAACACTTCGCAATGAATATTATATCTTATCATGAAACATAGAAATGAGATGCGATATCGCGTTTTACGAAGCATTAGAACTCTATTGCTACGATACCTAGACATCTACAGACGCTATCTCCTAGCAAGGAAGTGCCGCATTTACATTCATTTGAAGTGTAAACGAGGAATACATAACACTTCGCAAATCATATTATATCTTACCATGAAACATAGAAATGAAATACGATATCGCGTTTTAAGAAGCATTAGAACTCTATTGCTACGATACCTAGACATCTGCAGACGCTATTTGCTAGCAAGGAAGTGTCGCATTTACATTCATTTGAAGTGTAGACGAGGAATACATAACAGTTCGCAAATCATATTATATCTTACCATGAAACATCGAAATGAGTTGCGACATCGCGTTCTAAGATGCATTATATCACTACTGCTACGATAGGTAGACATTTGCAAACGCTATTTCCTTGCAAGGAAGTGTCGCATTCACATTCATTTGAAGTGTAGACTAGGAATACATAACACTTCGCAAATCATATTATATCTTACCATGAAACATAGAAATGAGATGCGATATCGCGTTCTAAGAAGCATTAGATCACTACTGCTACGATAGGTAGACATTTGCAAACGCTATTTCCTTGCAAAGAAGTGTCGCATTTACATTCATTTGAAGTGTAGACGAGGAATACATAACACTTCGCAAATCATATTATATCTTACCATGAAACATAGAAATGAGATGCGATATCGCGTTTTAAGAATCATAAGAACTCTATTGCTACGATACGTAGACATCTGCAAACGCTATTTCCTTGCAAGGATGTGTCGCATATACATTCATTTGAAGTGTAGACGAGGAATACATAACAGTTCGCAAATCATATTATATCTTACCATGAAACATAGAAATGAGTTGCGACATCGCGTTCTAAGATGCATTAGATCACTACTGCTACGATAGGTAGACATTTGCAAACGCTATTTCCTTGCAAGGAAGTGTCGCATTTACATTCATTTGAAGTGTAGACGAGGAGTACATAACACTCCGCAAATCATATTATATCTTACCATGAAACATAGAAATGAGATGCGATATCGCGTTTTAAGAGTCATAAGAACTCTATTGCTACGATACGTAGACATCTGCAAACGCTATATCCCTGCAAAGAAGTGTCGCAATTACATTCATTTGAAGTGTAGACGAGGAATACATAACACTTCGCAAATCATATTATATCTTACCATGAAACATGGAAATGAGATGCGATATCGCGTTTTAAGAAGCATTAGAACAATATTGCTACGATACGTAGACATCTGCAAACGCTATTTCCTTGCAAGGAAGTGTCGCATTTACATTCATTTGAATCGTAGACGAGGAATACATGACACTTCGCAAATCATATTATATCTTACCATGAAACGTAAAAATGAGATGCAATATAGCGTTCTAAGAATCATAAGAACCCTACTGCTACGATACGTAGACATCTGCAAACGCTATTTCCTTGCAAGGAAGTGTCGCATTTACATTCATTTGAATCGTAGACGAGGAATACATAACACTACGCAAATCATATTATATCTTACCAAGAAACATAGAAATGTGATGCGATATCGCGTTTTAAGAATCATAAGAACTCTATTGCTACGAAACGTAGACATCTGCAAACGCTACTTCCTTGCAAGAAAGTGTCGCATTTACATTCATTTGAAGTGTAGACGACGGATAAATAACACTTCGCAAATCATATTATACCTTACCATGAAACATAGAAATGAGATGCGATATCGCGTTTTAAGAATCATAAGAACTCTATTGCTACGACACGTAGACGAGTAAAGTGTAGACGAGGAATACATAACACTTCGCAAATCGTATTACATCTTACCATGAAACATAGAAATGAGATGCGATATCGCGTTTTAAGAAGCATTAGAACTCTATTGCTACGATCCGTAGACATCTGCAAACGCTATTTCCTTGCAAGGAAGCGTCGCAGTTACATTCATTTGAATCGTAGACGAGGAATGCATAACACTTCGCAATGAATATTATATCTTATCATGAAACATAGATATGAGATGCAATATCTCGTTTTAAGAAGCATTTGAACTCTATTGCTTCGATAAGTAGACATCTGCAAACGCTATTTCCTTGCAAAGAAGTGACGCATTTACATTCATTTGAATCGTAGACGAGGAATGCATAACACTTCGCAAATCATATTATATCTTACCATGAAACATAGAAACGAGATGCGATATCGCGTTTTAAGAAGCATTAGAACTCTATCGCTACGATACCTAGACATCTCCAGACACTATTTCCTAGCAAGGAAGTGTCGCATTTACATTCATTTGAAGTGTAGACGAGGAATACATAACACTTCGCAAATCATATTATATCCTACCATAAAACATAGAAGTGAGATGCGATATCGCGTTTTAAGAATCATAAGAACTCTATTGCTACGATACGTAGACATCTGCAAACGCTATTTCCTAGCGAGGAAGTGTCGCATTTACATTCACTTGAAGTGTAGATGAGGAATACATGACACTTCGCAAATCATATTATATCTTACCATGAAACATAGAAATGAGATGCGATATCGCGTTTTAAGAATCATAAGAACACTATTGCTACGATACGTAGACATCTGCAAACGCTATTTCCTTGCAAGGAAGTGTCGCATTTACATTCATTTGAATCGTAGACGGGGAATGCATAACACTTCGCAATGTATATTATATCTTATCATGAAACATAGATATGAGATGCAATATCCCGTTTTAAAATCATATGAACTCTATTGCTACGATACGTAGACATCTGCAAACGCTATTTCCTTGCAAGAAAGTGTCGCATTTACATTCATTTGAAGTGTAGACGAGGAATACATAACAGTTCGCAAATCATATTATATCTTACCATGAAACATAGAAATGAGATGCGATATCGCGTTTTAAGAAGCATTAGAACTCTATTGCTACGATACGTAGACATCTGCAAACGCTATATCCCTGCAAAGAAGTGTCGCAATTACATTCATTTGAAGTGTAGACGAGGAATACATAACACTTCGCAAATCATATTATATCTTACCATGAAACATAGAAATGAGATGCGATATCGCGTTTTAAGAAGCATTAGAACAATATTGCTACGATACGTAGACATCTGCAAACGCTATTTCCTTGCAAGGAAGTGTCGCATTTACATTCATTTGAATCGTAGACGAGGAATACATGACACTTCGCAAATCATATTATATCTTACCATGAAACGTAAAAATGAGATGCAATATAGCGTTCTAAGAATCATAAGAACCCTACTGCTACGATACGTAGACATCTGCAAACGCTATTTCCTAGCGAGGAAGTGTCGCATTTACATTCATTTGAAGTGTAGACGAGGAATACATAACACTTCGCAAATCATATTATATCTTACCATGTAACATAGAAATGAGGTGCGATATCGCCTTTTAAGTATCATAAGAACTCTACTGCTACGATACGTAAACAACTGCAAACGCTATTTCCCTGCAAGGAAGTGTCGCATTTACATTCATTTGAATCGTATACGAGGAATGCATAACACTTCGCAATGAATATTATATCTTATCATGAAACATATATATGAGATGCAATATCTCGTTTTAAGAAGCATTTGAAATCTATTGCTACGATACCCTAGACATCTGCAGACGCTGTTTCCTAGCAAGGAAGTGTCGCATTTACATTCATTTGAAGTGTAGACGAGGAATACATGACACTTCGCAAATCATATTATATCTTACCATGAAACATAGAAATGAGATGCGATATCGCGTTTTAAGTATCATAAGAACTCCATTGCTACGATACGTAGACATCTGGAGACGCTATTTCCTTGCAAGGAAGTGTCGCATTTACATTCACTTGAAGTGTAGACGTGGAATACATGACACTTCGCAAATCATATTATATCTTACCATGAAACATAGAAATGAGATGCGATATCGCGTTTTAAGAAGCATTAGAAATCTATTGCTACGATACCTAGACATCTGCAGACGCTATTTCCTAGCAAGGAAGTGTCACACTTACATTCATTTGAAGTGCAGAAGAGGAATACATGACACTTCGCAAATCATATTATATCTTACCATGAAAGATAGAAATGAGACGCGATATCGCGTTTTAAGAAGCATTAGAAAGCTGATGCTACGATACGTAGACATCTCCAAACGCTATTTCCTAGCGAGGAAGTATCGCATTCACATTCATTTGAAGTGTAGACGAGGAATACATAGCACTTCGCAAATCATGTTATATCTTACCATGAAACATAGAAATGAGATGCGATATCGCGTTTTAAGAATCATATGAACTCTATTGCTACGATACGTAGACATCTGCAAACGCTATTTCCTAGCGAGGAAGTGTCGCATTTACATTCATTTGAAGTGTAGACGAGGAATACATAACACTTCGCAAATCATATTATATCTTACCATGAAACATAGAAATGAGATGCGATATCGCGTTTTAAGAAGCATTAGAACTCTATTGCTACGATACGTAGACATCTGCAAACGCTATTTCCTTGCAAGGAAGTGTCGCATTTTCATTCATTTGGATCGTAGACGAGGAATGCATAACACTTCGCAATGAATATTATATCTTATCATGAAACATAGATATGAGATGCAATATCTCGTTTTAAGAAGCACTTGAACTTTATTGCTTCGATACGTAGACATCTGGAAACGCTATTTCCTTGCAAGGAAGTGTCGCATTTACATTCATTTGAAGTGTAGACGAGGAATACATAACAGTTCGCAAATCATATTATATCTTACCATGAAACATGGAAATGAGATGCGATATCGCGTTTTAAGGATCATAAGAACTCTATTGCTTCGATACGTAGACATCTGCAAACGCTATTTCCTTGCAAGAAAGTGTCGCATTTACATTCATTTGAAGTGTAGACGAGGAATACATAACAGTTCGCAAATCATATTATATCTTACTATGAAACATAGAAATAAATTAGATGCGATATCGCGTTTTAAGAAGCATTAGAACTCTACTGCTACGATACGCAGACATCTGCAAACGCTCTTTCCTAGCGAGGAAGTGTCGCATTCACATTCATTTGAAGTGTAGACGAGGAATACATAACACTTCGCAAATCATATTATATCTTACCATGAAACATAGAAATGAGATGCGATATCGCGTTTTAAGAAGCATTAGAACTCTATTGCTGCGATACGTAGACATCTGCAAACGCTATTTCCTTGCAAGGAAGTGTCGCATTTTCATTCATCTTAATCGTAGACGAGGAATGCATAACACTTCGCAATGAATATTATATCTTATCATGAAACATAGATATGAGATGCAATATCTCGTTTTAAGAAGCATTTGAACCCTATTGCTTCGATACGTAGACATCTGCAAACGCTATTTCCTTGCAAGGAAGTGTCGCATTTACATTCATTTGAAGTGTAGACGAGGAATACACAACAGTTCGCAAATCATATAGTATCTTACCATGAAACATAGAAATGAGATGCGATATCGCGTTTTAAGAAGCATCAGAAACTCTATTGCTACGATACGTAGACATCTGCAAACGCTATTTCCTTGCAAGGAGTGTCGCATTTTCATTCATTTGGATCGTAGACGAGGAATGCATAACACTTCGCAATGAATATTATATCTTATCATGAACATAGATATGAGATGCAATATCTCGTTTAAGAAGCATTTGAACTCTATTGCTTCGATACGTAGACATCTGCAAACGCTATTTCCTTGCAAGGAAGTGTCGCATTTTCATTCATTTGGATCGTAGACGAGGAATGCATAACACTTCGCAATGAATATTATATCTTATCATGAAACATAGATATGAGATGCAATATCTCGTTTAAGAAGCATTTGAACTCTATTGCTTCGATACGTAGACATCTGCAAACGCTATTTCCTTGCAAGGAAGTGTCGCATTTACATTCATTTGAAGTGTAGACGAGGAATACATAACAGTTCGCAAATCATATTATATCTTCCATGAAACATGGAAATGAGATGCGATATCGCGTTTTAAGAATCATAAGAACTCTATTGCTTCGATACGTAGACATCTGCAAACGCTATTCCTTGCAAGAAAGTGTCGCATTTACATTCATTTGAATCGTAGACGAGGAATGCATAACACTTCGCAAATGAATATTATATCTTATCATGAAAACATAGAAATGAGATGCGATATCGCATTTTACGAAGCATTAGAACTCTATTGCTACGATACCTAGACATCTACAGACGCTATCTCCTAGCAAAGGAAGTGCCGCATTTACATTCATTTGAAGTGTAAACGAGGAATACATAACACTTCGCAAAACATATTATATCTTACCATGAAACATAGAAATGAAACACGATATCGCGTTTTAAGAAGCATTAGAACTCTATTGCTACGATACCTAGACATCTGCAGACGCTATTTGCTAGCAAGGAAGTGTCGCATTACATTCATTTGAAGTGTAGACGAGGAATACATGTCACTTCGCAAATCATATATATCTTACCATGATACATAGAAATATGGATGCGATCTCGCGTTTTAAGAAGCATTAGAAATCTATTGCTACGATACGGTAGACATCTGCAAACGCTATTTTCCTAGCGAGAAAGTGTCGCATTCACATCATTTGAAGTGTAGACTAGGAATACATAACACTTCGCAAATCATATTATATTTACCATGAAACATAGAAATGAGATGCGATATCGCGTTCTAAGAAGCATTAGATCACTACTGCTACGATAGGTAGACATTTGCAAACGCTATTTCCTTGCAAAGAAGTGTCGCATTTACATTCATTTGAAGTGTAGACGAGGAATACAAGTGAATTCATTGCATAACACTTCGCAATGAGTATTATATCTTATCATGAAACAACGATATGAGATGCAATATCTCGTTTTAAGAAGCATTTGAACTCTATTGCTTCGATACGTAGACATCTGCAAAACGCTATTTCCTTGCTAGGAAGTGTCGCATTTACATTCATTTGAAGTGTAAACGAGGAATACATAACACTCCGCAAATCATATTATATCTTACCATGAAACATAGAAATGACAAGCGATATCGCGTTTTAAGAAGCATCAGAAATCCATTGCTACGATACGTAGACATCTGCAAACGCTATTTCCTAGCAAGGAAGTGTCGCATTTTCATTCATTTGAAGTGCAGACGAGGAATACATAACACTTCGCAAATCATTTTATATCTTACCATGAAACATAGAAATGGGATGCGATCTCGCGTTTTAAGAAGCATTAGAACTCTATTGCTACGATCCGTAGACATCTGCAAACGCTATTTCCTTGCAAGGAAGCGTAGCATTTACATTCATTTGAATCGTAGACGAGGAATGCATAACACTTCGCAATGAATATTATATCTTATCATGAAACATAGATATGAGATGCAATATCTCGTTTTAAGAAGCATTTGAACACTATTACTACGATAGGTAGACATGTGCAAACGCTATTTCCTTGCAAGGAAGTGTGGCATTTACATTCATTTGAAGTATAGACGAGGAATACATGACACTTCGCAAATCATATTATATCTTATCATGAAACATAGAAATGGGATGCGATATCGCGTTTTAAGAAGCATTAGAACTCTATTGCTACGATACCTAGACATCTGCAGACGCTATTTCCTAGCAAGGAAGTGTCGCATTTACATTCATTTGAAGTGTAGACGAGGAATACATGACACTTCGCAAATCATATTTTATCTTACCATGAAACATAGAAATGAGATGCGATATCGCGTTTTAAGAAGCATTAGAACACTATTGCTACGATAGGTAGACATGTGCAAACGCTATTTCCTTGCAAGGAAGTGTGGCATTTACATTCATTTGAAGTGTAGACGAGGAATACATGACACTTCGCAAATCATATTATATCTTATCATGAAACATAGAAATGAGATGCGATATCGCGTTTTAAGAAGCATTAGAACACTATTGCTACGATAGGTAGACATTTGCAAACGCTATTTCCTTGCAAGGAAGTGTCGCATTTATATTCAGTTGATGTGTAGACGAGGAATACATAACACTTCGCAAATCATATTATATCTTACCATGAAACATAGGAATGAGATGCGATATCGCGTTTTAAGAAGCATTAGAACACTATTGCTGCGATAGGTAGACATGTGCAAACGCTATTTCCTTGCAAGGAAGTGTCGCATTTACATTCATTTGAAGTGTAGACGAGGAATACATAACACTTCGCAAATCATATTATATCTTACCATGAAACATAGAAATGAGATGCGATATCGCCTTTTAAGAAGCATTAGAAATCCATTGCTACGATACGTAGACATCTGCAAACGCTATTTCCTTGCAAGGAAGTGTCGCATTTACATTCATTTGAAGTGTAGACGAGGAATACATGACACTTCGCAAATCATATTATATCTTAACATGAAACATAGAAATGAGATGCGATATCGCGTTTTAAGAATCATAAGAACTCTATTGCTACGATACGTAGACATCTGCATACGCTATTTCGTTGCAAAGAAGTGTCGCATTTACATTCATTTGAAGTGTAGACGAGGAATACATAACACTTCGCAAATCATATTATATCTTACCATGAAACATAGAAATGAGATGCGATATCGCGTTTTAAGAATCATAAGAACTCTATTGCTACGATACGTAGACATCTGCAAACGCTATTTCCTTGCAAGGAAGTGTCGCATTTACATTCATTTGAAGTGTAGACGTGGAATACATAACACTCCGCAAATGATATTATATCTTACCATGAAACATAGAAATGAGATGCGATATCGCCTTTTAAGAAGCATTAGAAATCCATTGCTACGATACGTAGACATCTGCAAACGCTATTTCCTTGCAAGGAAGTGTCGCATTTACATTCATTTGAAGTGTAGACGAGGAATACATGACACTTCGCAAATCATATTATATCTTAACATGAGACATAGAAATGAGATGCGATATCGCGTTTTAAGAATCATAAGAACTCTATTGCTACGATACGTAGACATCTGCAAACGCTATTTCCTTGCAAGGAAGTGTCGCATTTATATTCAGTTGATGTGTAGACGAGGAATACATAACACTTCGCAAATCATATTATATCTTACCATGAAACATAGAAATGAGATGCGATATCGCGTTTTAAGAAGCATTAGAACACTATTGCTGCGATAGGTAGACATGTGCAAACGCTATTTCCTTGCAAGGAAGTGTCGCATTTACATTCATTTGATGTGTAGACGAGGAATACATAACACTTCGCAAATAATATTATATCTTACCATGAAACATAGAAATGAGATGCGATATCGCGTTTTAAGAATGAAAAGATCTCTATTGCTACGATACGTAGACATCTGCAAACGCTATTTCCTTGCAAGAAAGTGTCGCATTTACATTCATTTGAAGTGTAGACGAGGAATACATAACACTTCGCAAATCATATTATACCTTACCATGAAACATAGAAATGAGATGCGATATCTCGTTTTAAGAAGCATTAGAACTCTATTGCTACGATACCTAGACATCTGCAGACGCTATTTCCTAGCAAGGAAGTGTCGCATTTTCATTCATTTGAAGTGTAGACGAGGAAAACATAACACTTCGCAAATCATTTTATATCTTACCATGAAACATAGAAATGGGATGCGATCTCGCGTTTTAAGAAGCATTAGAAATCTATTGCTACGATACGTAGGCATCTGCAAACGCTATTTCCTAGCGAGAAAGTGTCGCATTCATATTCATTTGAAGTGTAGACGAGGAAAACATAACACTTCGCAAATCATATTATATCTTACCATGAAACATTGAAATGAGATGCGATATCGCGTTTTAAGAAGCATTAGAACTCTATTGCTACGATACCTAGACATCTGCAGACGCTATTTCCTAGCAAGGAAGTGTCGCATTTACATTCATTTGAAGTGTAGACGAGGAATACATAACTCTTCGCAAGTCATATTATATCTTACCATGAAACATAGAAATGAGATGCGATATCGCGTTTTAAGAAGCATTAGAACTCTATTGCTACGATACGTAGACATCTGCAAACGCTATTTCCTTGCAAGGAAGTGTCGCATTTACATTCATTTGATGTGTAGACGAGGAATACAAAACACTTCGCAAATCATATTATATCTTACCATGAAACATAGAAATGAGATGCGATATCGCGTTTTAAGAAGCATTAGAACTCTATTGCTACGATACGTAGACATCTGCAAACGCTATTTCCTTGCAAGGAAGTGTCGCATTCACAATCATTTGAAGTGTAGACGAGGAAAACATAACACTTCGCAAATCATATTATATCTTACCATGAAACATAGAAATGAGATGCGATATCGCGTTTTAAGAAGCATTAGAACTCTATTGCTACGATACCTAGACATCTGCAGATGCTATTTCCTAGCAAGGAAGTGTCGCACTTACATCCATTTGAAGTGTAGACGAGGAATACATAACTCTTCGCAAGTCATATTATATCTTGCCATGAAACATAGAAATGAGATGCGATATCGCGTTTTAAGAAGCATTAGAACTCTATTTATACGATACCTAGACATCTGCAGACGCTATTTCCTAGCGAGGAAGTATCGCATTCACATACATTTGAAGTGTAGACGAGGAATACATGACACTTCGCAAATCATGTTATACCTTACCATGAAACATAGAAATGAGATGCGATATCGCGTTTTAAGAAGCATTAGAACTCTATTGCTACGATACGTAGACATCTGCAAACGCTATTTCCTTGCAAGGAAGTGTCGCATTCACAATCATTTGAAGTGTAGACGAGGAAAACATAACACTTCGCAAATCATATTATATCTTACCATGAAACATAGAAATGAGATGCGATATCGCGTTTTAAGAAGCATTAGAACTCTATTGCTACGATACCTAGACATCTGCAGATGCTATTTCCTAGCAAGGAAGTGTCGCACTTACATCCATTTGAAGTGTAGACGAGGAATACATAACTCTTCGCAAGTCATATTATATCTTGCCATGAAACATAGAAATGAGATGCGATATCGCGTTTTAAGAAGCATTAGAACTCTATTTATACGATACCTAGACATCTGCAGACGCTATTTCCTAGCGAGGAAGTATCGCATTCACATTCATTTGAAGTGTAGACGAGGAATACATGACACTTCGCAAATCATGTTATACCTTACCATGAAACATAGAAATGAGATGCGATATCGCGTTTTAAGAAGCATTAGAACTCTATTGCTACGATACGTAGACATCTGCAAACGCTATTTCCTTGCAAGGAAGTGTCGCATTCACAATCATTTGAAGTGTAGACGAGGAAAACATAACACTTCGCAAATCATATTATATCTTACCATGAAACATAGAAATGAGATGCGATATCGCGTTTTAAGAAGCATTAGAACTCTATTGCTACGATACCTAGACATCTGCAGACGCTATTTCCTAGCAAGGAAGTGTCGCACTTACATCATTTGAAGTGTAGACGAGGAATACATAACTCTTCGCAAGTCATATTATATCTTGCCATGAAACATAGAAATGAGATGCGATATCGCGTTTAAGAAGCATTAGAACTCTATTTATACGATACCTAGACATCTGCAGACGCTATTTCCTAGCGAGGAAGTATCGCATTCACATTCATTTGAAGTGTAGACGAGGAATACATGACACTTCGCAAATCATGTTATACCTTACCATGAAACATAGAAATGAGATGCGATATCGCGTTTTAAGAAGCATTAGAACTCTATTGCTACGATACGTAGACATTTGCAAACGCTATTTCCTTGCACGGAAGTGTCGCAATTTACATTCATTTGAAGTGTAGACGAGGAATACATAACACTTCGCAAGTCATATTATATCTTACCATGAAACATAGAAATGAGATGTGATATCGCGTTTTAAGAAGCATTAGAACTCTATTGCTACGATACCTTGACATCTGCAGACGCTATTTCTAGCAAGGAAGTGTCGGCATTTACATTCATTTGAAGTGTAGACGAGGAATACATAACACTTCGCAAGTCATATTATATCTTTACATGAAACATAGAAATGAGATGCGATATCGCGTTTTAAGAATCATAAGAACTCTATTGCTACGATATGTAGACATCTGCAAACGCTATTTCCTTGAAAAGAAGTGTCCGCATTTACATTCATTTGAATCGTAGACGAGGAATGCAAAACACTTCGCAATGAATATTATATCTTATCATGAAACATAGATATGAGATGCAATATCTCGTTTTAAGAAGCATTAGAACTCTATTGCTACGATACCTAGACATCTGCAGACGTTATTTCCTAGCAAGGAAGTGTCGCATTTACATTCATTTGAAGTGTAGACGAGGAATACATAACACTTCGCAAATCATTTTATATCTTACCATGAAACATAGAAATGGGATGCGATCTCGCGTTTTAAGAAGCATTAGAAATCTATTGCTACGATACGTAGACATCTGCAAACGCTATTTCCTTGCAAGGAAGTGTCACATTTACATTCATTTGATGTGTAGACGAGGATACATAACACTTCGCAAATCATATTATATCTTACCATGAAACATAGAAATGAGATGCGATATCGCGTTTTAAGAATCATAAGAACTCTATTGCTACGATATGTAGACATCTGCAAACGCTATTTCCTTGAAAAGAAGTGTCGCATTTACATTCATTTGAATCGTAGACGAGGAATGCAAAACACTTCGCAATGAATATTATATCTTATCATGAAACATAGATATGAGATGCAATATCTCGTTTTAAGAAGCATTAGAACTCTATTGCTACGATACCTAGACATCTGCAGACGTTATCTCCTAGCAAGGAAGTGTCGCATTTACATTCATTTGAAGTGTAGACGAGGAATACATAACACTTCGCAAATCATTTTATATCTTACCATGAACATAGAAATGGGACATGCGATCTCGCGTTTTAAGAAGCATTAGAAATCTATTGCTACGATACGTAGGCATCTGCAACGCTATTTCCTTGCAAGGAAGTCTCGCATTTACATTCAGTTGAATCGTAGACGAGGAATGCATAACACTTCGCAATGAATATTATATCTTATCATGAAACATAGATATGAGATGCAATATCTCGTTTTAAGAAGCATTTGAACTCTATTGCTTCGATACGTAGACATCTGCAAACGCTATTTCCTTGCAAGGAAGTGTCGCATTTACATTCTTTGATGTGTAGACGAGGAATACATAACACTTCGCAAATCATATTATATCTTACCATGAAACATAGAAATGAGATGCGATATCGCGTTTTAAGAAGCATTAGAACACTATTGCTACGATAAGTAGACATTTGCAAACGCTATTTCCTTGCAAGGAAGTGTCGCATTTACATTCATTTGAAGTGTAGACGAGGAATACATAACACTTCGCAAGTCATATTATATCTTACCATGAAACATAGAAATGAGATGCGATATCGCGTTTTAAGAAGCATTAGAACTCTATTGCTACGATACCTTGACATCTGCAGACGCTATTTTCCTAGCAAGGAAGTGTCGCATTTACATTCATTTGAAGTGTAGACGAGGAATACATAACACTTCGCAAGTCATATTATATCTTACCATGAAACATAGAAATGAGATGCGATATCGCGTTTTTAAGAATCATAAGAACTCTATTGCTACGATACGTAGACATCTGCAAACGCTATTTCCTTGCAAGGAAGTGTCGCATTTACATTCAGTTGATGTGTAGACGAGGAATACATAACACCTCGCAAATCGTATTATATCTTATCATGAAACATAGATATGAGATGCAATATCTCGTTTTAAGAAGCATTAGAACTCTATTGCTACGATACGTAGACATTTGCAAACGCTACTTCCTTGCAAGGAAGTGTCGCATTTACATTCATTTGAAGTGTAGACGAGGAATACGTAACACTTCGCAAATCATATTATATCTTACCATGAAACATAGAAATGAGATGCGATATCGCGTTTTAAGAAGCACTAGAACACTATTGCTACGATACGTAGACATCTGCAGACGCTATTTCCCAGCAAGGAAGTGTCGCATTTATACTCATTTGAAGTGTAGACGAGGAATACATAACACTTCGCAGGTCATATTATATCTTATCATGAAACATAGATATGAGATGCAATATCTCGTTTTAAGAAGCATTAGAACTCTATTGCTACGATACCTAGACATCTGCAGACGTTATCTCCTAGCAAGGAAGTGTCGCATTTACATTCATTTGAAGTGTAGACGAGGAATACATAACACTTCGCAAATCATTTTATATCTTACCATGAAACATAGAAATGGGATGCGATCTCGCGTTTTAAGAAGCATTAGAAATCTATTGCTACGATACGTAGGCATCTGCAAACGCTATTTCCTTGCAAGGAAGTGTCGCATTTACATTCAGTTGAATCGTAGACGAGGAATGCATAACACTTCGCAATGAATATTATATCTTATCATGAAACATAGATATGAGATGCAATATCTCGTTTTAAGAAGCATTTGAACTCTATTGCTTCGATACGTAGACATCTGCAAACGCTATTTCCTTGCAAGGAAGTGTCGCATTTACATTCATTTGATGTGTAGACGAGGAATACATAACACTTCGCAAATCATATTATATCTTACCATGAAACATAGAAATGAGATGCGATATCGCGTTTTAAGGAGCATTAGAACACTATTGCTACGATAAGTAGACATTTGCAAACGCTATTTCCTTGCAAGGAAGTGTCGCATTTACATTCATTTGAAGTGTAGACGAGGAATACATAACACTTCGCAAATCATATTATATCTTACCATGAAACATAGAAATGAGATGCGATATCGCGTTTTAAGAAGCATTAGAACTCTATTGCTACGATAGGTAGATATTTGCAAACGCTATTTCCTTGCAAGGAAGTGTCGCATTTACATTCATTTGAAGTGTAGACGAGGAATACATAACACTTCGCAAGTCATATTATATCTTACCATGAAACATAGAAATGAGATGCGATATCGCGTTTTAAGAAGCATTAGAACTCTATTGCTACGATACCTTGACATCTGCAGACGCTATTTCCTAGCAAGGAAGTGTCGCGTTTACATTCATTTGAAGTGTAGACGAGGAATACATAACACTTCGCAAGTCATATTATATCTTACCATGAAACATAGAAATGAGATGCGATATCGCGTTTTAAGAATCATAAGAACTCTATTGCTACGATACGTAGACATCTGCAAACGCTATTTCCTTGCAAGGAAGTGTCGCATTTACATTCATTTGATGTGTAGACGAGGAATACATAACACTTCGCAAATCATGTTATACCTTACCATGAAACATAGAAATGAGATGCGATATCGCGTTTTAAGAATCATAAGAGCCCTATTGCTACGATACGTAGACATCTGCAAACGCTATTTCCTTGCAAGGAAGTGTCGCATTTACATTCAATTGAAGTGTGGACGAGGAATACATAACACTTGGCAAATCATATTATATCTTACCATGAAACATAGAAATGAGATGCGATATCGCGTTCTAAGAAGTATTAGAACACTACTGCTACGATAGGTAGACATTTGCAAACGCTATTTCCTTGCAAGGAAGTGTCGCATTTACATTCATTTGAAGTGTAGACGAGGAGTACATAACACTCCGCAAATCGTATTATATCTTACCATGAAACATAGAAATGAGATGCGATATCGCGTTTTAAGAATCATAAGAACTCTATTGCAACGATACGTAGACATCTGCAAACGCTATTTCCTTGCAAGGAAGTGTCACATTTACATTCATTTGATGTGTAGACGAGGAATACATAACACTTCGCAAATCATATTATATCTTACCATGAAACATAGAAATGAGATGCGATATCGCGTTATAAGAATCATAAGAACTCTATTGCTACGATATGTAGACATCTGCAAACGCTATTTCCTTGCAAAGAAGTGTCGCATTTACATTCATTTGAATCGTAGACGAGGAATGCATAACACTTCGCAATGAATATTATATCTTACCATGAAACATAGAAATGAGATGCGATATCGCGTTTTAAGAAGCATTAGAACTCTATTGCTACGATACGTAGACATCTGCAAACGCTATTTCCTTGCAAGGAAGTGCCGCATTTACATTCATTTGAAGTGTAGACGAGGAATACATAACACTTCGCAAATCATATTATATCTTACCATGAAACATAGAAATGAGATGCGATATCGCGTTTTAAGAAGCATTGGTACTCTATTGCTACGATACGTAGACATCTGCAAACGCTATCTCCTTGCAAGGAAGTGTCGCATTTACATTCATTTGAATCGTAGACTAGGAATACAAAACACTTCGCAAATCATATTATATCTTACCATGAAACATAGAAATGAGATGCGATATCGCGTTTTAAGAAGCACTAGAAAGCTACTGCTACGATACGTAGACATCTGCAAACGCTATTTCCTAGCGAGGAAGTATCGCATTCACATTCATTTGAAGAGTAGACTAGGAATACATAACACTTCGCAAATCATGTTATATCTTACCATGAAACATAGAAATGAGATGCGATATCGCGTTTTAAGAATCATATGAACTCTATTGCTACGATACGTAGACATCTGCAATCGCTATTTCCTTGCAAGGAAGTGTCGCATTTACTTTCATTTGAATCGTAGACGAGGAATGCATAACACTTCGCAATGAATATTACATCTTACCATGAAGCATAGAAATGAGGTGCGATATCGCGCTTTAAGAAACATTAGAATTCTATTGCTGCGATACGTAGACATCTGCAAACGCTATTTCCTTGCAAGGAAGTGTCGCATTTACATTCATTTGAATCGTAGACGAGGAATGCATAACACTTCGCACTGAATATTATATCTTACCATGAAACATAGAAATGAGATGCGATATCGCGTTTTAAGAATCATAAGAACTGTATTGCTACGATACGTAGACATCTGCAAACGCTATTTCCTTGCAAGGAAGTGTCGCATTTACATTCATTTGATGTGTAGACGAGGAATACATAACACTTCGCAAGTCATATTATATCTTACCATGAAACATAGAAATGAGATGCGATATCGCGTTCTAAGAAGCATAAGAACTCAACTGCAACGATATGTAGACATCTGCAAACGCTATTTCGTAGCGAGGAAGTGTCGCATTCACATTCACTTGAAGTGTAGACGAGGAATACATAACACTTCGCAAATCATATTACATCTTACCATGAAACATAGATATGAGATGCAATATCTCGTTTTAAGAAGCATTAGAACTCTATTGCTACGATACCTAGACATCTGCAGACGTTATTTCCTAGCAAGGAAGTGTCGCATTTACATTCATTTGAAGTGTAGACGAGGAACACATAACACTTCGCAAATCATTTTATATCTTACCATGAAACATAGAAATGGGATGCGATCTCGCGTTTTAAGAAGCATTAGAAATCTATTGCTACGATACGTAGACATCTGCAAACGCTATTTCCTTGCAAGGAAGTGTCACATTTACATTCATTTGATGTGTAGACGAGGAATACATAACACTTCGCAAATCATATTATATCTTACCATGAAACATAGAAATGGGATGCGATCTCGCGTTTTAAGAAGCATTAGAAATCTATTGCTACGATACGTAGGCATCTGCAAACGCTATTTCCTTGCATGGAAGTGTCGCATTTACATTCAGTTGAATCGTAGACGAGGAATGCATAACACTTCGCAATGAATATTATATCTTATCATGAAACATAGATATGAAATGCAATATCTCGTTTTAAGAAGCATTTGAACTCTATTGCTTCGATACGTAGACATCTGCAAACGCTATTTCCTTGCAAGGAGGTGTCGCATTTACATTCATTTGATGTGTAGACGAGGAATACATAACACTTCGCAAATCATATTATATCTTACCATGAAACATAGAAATGAGATGCGATATCGCGTTTTAAGAAGCATTAGAACTCTATTGCTACGATACGTAGATATCTGCAAACGCTATTTCCTAGCAAGGAAGTGTCGCATTTACATTCATTTGAAGTGTAGACGAGGAATACATAACACTTCGCAAGTCATATTATATCTTACCATGAAACATAGAAATGAGATGCGATATCGCGTTTTAAGAATCATAAGAACTCTATTGCTACGATACGTAGACATCTGCAAACGCTATTTCCTTGCAAGGAAGTGTCGCATTTACATTCATTTGATGTGTAGACGAGGAATACATAACACTTCGCAAATCATGTTATACCTTACCATGAAACATAGAAATGAGATGCGATATCGCGTTTTAAGAATCATAAGAGCCCTATTGCTACGATACGTAGACATCTGCAAACGCTATTTCCTTGCAAGGAAGTGTCGCATTTACATTCAATTGAAGTGTGGACGAGGAATACATAACACTTGGCAAATCATATTATATCTTACCATGAAACATAGAAATGAGATGCGATATCGCGTTCTAAGAAGTATTAGAACACTACTGCTACGATAGGTAGACATTTGCAAACGCTATTTCCTTGCAAGGAAGTGTCGCATTTACATTCATTTGAAGTGTAGACGAGGAGTACATAACACTCCGCAAATCGTATTATATCTTACCATGAAACATAGAAATGAGATGCGATATCGCGTTTTAAGAATCATAAGAACTCTATTGCAACGATACGTAGACATCTGCAAACGCTATTTCCTTGCAAGGAAGTGTCACATTTACATTCATTTGATGTGTAGACGAGGAATACATAACACTTCGCAAATCATATTATATCTTACCATGAAACATAGAAATGAGATGCGATATCGCGTTATAAGAATCATAAGAACTCTATTGCTACGATATGTAGACATCTGCAAACGCTATTTCCTTGCAAAGAAGTGTCGCATTTACATTCATTTGAATCGTAGACGAGGAATGCATAACACTTCGCAATGAATATTATATCTTACCATGAAACATAGAAATGAGATGCGATATCGCGTTTTAAGAAGCATTAGAACTCTATTGCTACGATACGTAGACATCTGCAAACGCTATTTCCTTGCAAGGAAGTGCCGCATTTACATTCATTTGAAGTGTAGACGAGGAATACATAACACTTCGCAAATCATATTATATCTTACCATGAAACATAGAAATGAGATGCGATATCGCGTTTTAAGAAGCATTGGTACTCTATTGCTACGATACGTAGACATCTGCAAACGCTATCTCCTTGCAAGGAAGTGTCGCATTTACATTCATTTGAATCGTAGACGAGGAATACAAAACACTTCGCAAATCATATTATATCTTACCATGAAACATAGAAATGAGATGCGATATCGCGTTTTAAGAAGCACTAGAAAGCTACTGCTACGATACGTAGACATCTGCAAACGCTATTTCCTAGCGAGGAAGTATCGCATTCACATTCATTTGAAGAGTAGACTAGGAATACATAACACTTCGCAAATCATGTTATATCTTACCATGAAACATAGAAATGAGATGCGATATCGCGTTTTAAGAATCATATGAACTCTATTGCTACGATACGTAGACATCTGCAATCGCTATTTCCTTGCAAGGAAGTGTCGCATTTACTTTCATTTGAATCGTAGACGAGGAATGCATAACACTTCGCAATGAATATTACATCTTACCATGAAGCATAGAAATGAGGTGCGATATCGCGCTTTAAGAAACATTAGAATTCTATTGCTGCGATACGTAGACATCTGCAAACGCTATTTCCTTGCAAGGAAGTGTCGCATTTACATTCATTTGAATCGTAGACGAGGAATGCATAACACTTCGCACTGAATATTATATCTTACCATGAAACATAGAAATGAGATGCGATATCGCGTTTTAAGAATCATAAGAACTGTATTGCTACGATACGTAGACATCTGCAAACGCTATTTCCTTGCAAGGAAGTGTCGCATTTACATTCATTTGATGTGTAGACGAGGAATACATAACACTTCGCAAGTCATATTATATCTTACCATGAAACATAGAAATGAGATGCGATATCGCGTTCTAAGAAGCATAAGAACTCAACTGCAACGATATGTAGACATCTGCAAACGCTATTTCGTAGCGAGGAAGTGTCGCATTCACATTCACTTGAAGTGTAGACGAGGAATACATAACACTTCGCAAATCATATTACATCTTACCATGAAACATAGATATGAGATGCAATATCTCGTTTTAAGAAGCATTAGAACTCTATTGCTACGATACCTAGACATCTGCAGACGTTATTTCCTAGCAAGGAAGTGTCGCATTTACATTCATTTGAAGTGTAGACGAGGAACACATAACACTTCGCAAATCATTTTATATCTTACCATGAAACATAGAAATGGGATGCGATCTCGCGTTTTAAGAAGCATTAGAAATCTATTGCTACGATACGTAGACATCTGCAAACGCTATTTCCTTGCAAGGAAGTGTCACATTTACATTCATTTGATGTGTAGACGAGGAATACATAACACTTCGCAAATCATATTATATCTTACCATGAAACATAGAAATGGGATGCGATCTCGCGTTTTAAGAAGCATTAGAAATCTATTGCTACGATACGTAGGCATCTGCAAACGCTATTTCCTTGCATGGAAGTGTCGCATTTACATTCAGTTGAATCGTAGACGAGGAATGCATAACACTTCGCAATGAATATTATATCTTATCATGAAACATAGATATGAAATGCAATATCTCGTTTTAAGAAGCATTTGAACTCTATTGCTTCGATACGTAGACATCTGCAAACGCTATTTCCTTGCAAGGAGGTGTCGCATTTACATTCATTTGATGTGTAGACGAGGAATACATAACACTTCGCAAATCATATTATATCTTACCATGAAACATAGAAATGAGATGCGATATCGCGTTTTAAGAAGCATTAGAACTCTATTGCTACGATACGTAGATATCTGCAAACGCTATTTCCTTGCAAGGAAGTGCCGCATTTACATTCATTTGAAGTGTAGACGAGGAATACATAACACTTCGCAAGTCATATTATATCTTACCATGAAACATAGAAATGAGATGCGATATCGCGTTTTAAGAAGCATAAGAACTCAACTGCAACGATACGTAGACATCTGCAAACGCTATTTCGTAGCGAGGAAGTGTCGCATTTACATTCATTTGAATCGTAGACGAGGAATGCAAAACACTTCGCAATAAATATTATATCTTATCATGAAACATAGATATGAGATGCAATATCTCGTTTTAAGAAGCATTAGAACACTATTGCTACGATACCTAGACATCTGCAGACGTTATTTCCTAGCAAGGAAGTGTCGCATTTACATTCATTTGAAGTGTAGACGAGGAATACATAACACTTCGCAAATCATTTTATATCTTACCATGAAACATAGAAATGGGATGCGATCTCGCGTTTTAAGAAGCATTAGAAATCTATTGCTACGATACGTAGGCATCTGCAAACGCTATTTCCTTGCAAGGAAGTGTCGCATTTACATTCAGTTGAATCGTAGACGAGGAATGCATAACACTTCGCAATGAATATTATATCTTATCATGAAACATAGATATGAGATGCAATATCTCGTTTTAAGAAGCATTTGAACTCTATTGCTTCGATACGTAGACATCTGCAAACGCTATTTCCTTGCAAGGAAGTGTCGCATTTACATTCATTTGATGTGTAGACGAGGAATACATAACACTTCGCAAATCATATTATATCTTACCATGAAACATAGGAATGAGATGCGATATCGCGTTTTAAGAAGCATTAGAACTCTATTGCTACGATACGTAGATATCTGCAAACGCTATTTCCTTGCAAGGAAGTGCCGCATTTACATTCATTTGAAGTGTAGAACGAGGAATACATAACACTTCGCAAGTCATATTATATCTTACCATGAAACATAGAAATGAGATGCGATATCGCGTTTTAAGAAGCATTAGAACTCTATTGCTACGATACCTTGACATCTGCAGACGCTATTTCCTAGCAAGGAAGTGTCGCATTTACATTCATTTGAAGTGTAGACGAGGAATACATAACACTTCGCAAGTCATATTATATCTTACCATGAAACATAGAAATGAGATGCGATATCGCGTTTTAAGAATCATAAGAACTCTATTGCTACGATACGTAGACATCTGCAAACGCTATTTCCTTGCAAGGAAGTGTCGCATTTACATTCAGTTGATGTGTAGACGAGGAATACATAACACCTCGCAAATCATATTATATCTTACCATGAAACATAGAAATGAGATGCGATATCGCGTTTTAAGAATCATTAGAACTCTATTGCTACGATATGTAGACATCTGCAAACGCTATTTCCTTGCAAAGAAGTGTCGCATTTACATTCATTTGAATCGTAGACGAGGAATGCATAACACTTCGCAATGAATATTATATCTTATCATGAAACATAGATATGAGATGCAATATCTCGTTTTAAAAAACATTAGAACTCTATTGCTACGATACGTAGACAATCTGCAAACGCTATTTCCTAGCGAGGAAGTATCGCATTCACATTCATTTGAAGAGTAGACTAGGAATACATAACACTTCGCAAATCATGTTATATCTTACCATGAAACATAGAAATGAGATGCGATATCGCGTTTTAAGAATCATATGAACTCTATTGCTACGATACGTAGACATCTGCAATCGCTATTTCCTTGCAAGGAAGTGTCGCATTTACTTTCATTTGAATCGTAGACGAGGAATGCATAACACTTCGCAATGAATATTACATCTTACCATGAAGCATAGAAATGAGGTGCGATATCGCGCTTTAAGAAACATTAGAATTCTATTGCTGCGATACGTAGACATCTGCAAACGCTATTTCCTTGCAAGGAAGTGTCGCATTTACATTCATTTGAATCGTAGACGAGGAATGCATAACACTTCGCACTGAATATTATATCTTACCATGAAACATAGAAATGAGATGCGATATCGCGTTTTAAGAATCATAAGAACTGTATTGCTACGATACGTAGACATCTGCAAACGCTATTTCCTTGCAAGGAAGTGTCGCATTTACATTCATTTGATGTGTAGACGAGGAATACATAACACTTCGCAAGTCATATTATATCTTACCATGAAACATAGAAATGAGATGCGATATCGCGTTTTAAGAAGCATAAGAACTCAACTGCAACGATACGTAGACATCTGCAAACGCTATTTCGTAGCGAGGAAGTGTCGCATTCACATTCACTTGAAGTGTAGACGAGGAATACATAACACTTCGCAAATCGTATTACATCTTACCATGAAACATAGAAATGTGATGCGATATCGCGTTTTAAGAATCATAAGAACTCTATTGCTACAATATGTAGACATCTGCAAACGCTATTTCCTTGCAAAGAAGTGTCGCATCTACATTCATTTGAAGTGTAGACGAGGAATACATAACACTTCGCAAATCATATTATATCTTACCATGAAACATAGAAATGAGATCCGATATCGCGTTTTAAGAATCATAAGAACGCTATTGCTACGATACGTAGACATCTGCAAACGCTATTTCCTAGCGAGGAAGTGTCGCATTCACATTCATTTGAAGTGTAGACGAGGAATACATAACACTCCGCAAATCATATTATATCTTACCATGAAACATAGAAATGGGATGCGATCTCTCGTTTTAAGAAGCATTAGAAATCTATTACTACGATACCTAGACATCTGCAAAAGCTATTTCCTAGCGAGAAAGTGTCGCATTGACATTCATTTGAAGTGTAGACGAGGAATACATAACACTTCGCAAATCATATTATATCTTACCATGAAACATAGAAATGAGATGCGATATCGCGTTTTAAGAAGCATTAGAACTCTATTGCTACGGTACGTAGACATCTGCAAACGCTATTTCCTTGCAAGGAAGTGTCGGATTTACATTCATTTGAATCGTAGACGAGGAATGCATAACACTTCGCAATGAATATTATATCTTATCATGAAACATAGATATGAGATGCAATATCTCGTTTTAAGAAGCATTTGAACTCTATTGCTTCGATACGTAGACATCTGCAAACGCTATTTCCTTGCAAAGAAGTGTCGCATTTACATTCATTTGAAGTGTAGACGAGGAATACATAACTCTTCGCAAATCATATTATATCTTACCATGAAACATAGAAATGGGATGCGATATCGCGTTTTAAGAATCATAAGAACTCTATTGCTACGATACGTAGACATCTGCAAACGCTATTTCCTTGCAAAGAAGTGTCGCATTTACATTCATTTGAAGTGTAGACGAGGAATACATAACACTTCGCAAATCATATTATATCTTACCATGAAACATAGAAATGAGATGCGATATCGCGTTTTAAGAATCATAAGAACTCTATTGCTACGATACGTAGACATCTGCAAACGCTATTTCCTTGCAAGGAAGTGTCGCATTTACATTCATTTGAAGTGTGGACGAGGAATACATGACACTTCGCAAATCATATTATATCTTACCATGAAACATAGAAATGTGATGCGATATCGCGTTTTAAGAAGCATTAGAACTCTATTGCTACGATACGTAGACATCTGCAAACGCTATTTCCTTGCAAGGAAGTGTCGCATTTACATTCATTTAAATCGTAGACGAGGAATACATAACACTTCGCAATGAATATTATATCTTATCATGAAACATAGATATGAGATGCAATATCTCGTTTTAAGAAGCATTTGAGCTCTATTGCTTCGATACGTAGACATCTGCAAACTCTATTTCCTTGCAAGAAAGTGTCGCATTTACATTCATTTGATGTGTAGACGAGGAATACATAACACTTCGCAAATCATATTATATCTTACCATGAAACATAGAAATGAGATGCGATATCGCGTTTTAAGAAGCATTAGAACTCTATTGCTACGATATGTAGACATCAGCAAACGCTATTTCCTTGCAAGGAAGTGTCGCATTTACATTCATTTGAATCGTAGACGAGGAATACATAACACTCCGCAAATCATATTATATCTTACCATGAAACATAGAAATGTGATGCGATATCGCGTTTTAAGAATCATAAGAACTCTACTGCAACGATACGTATACATCTGCAAACGCTATTTCCTTGCAAGGAAGTGTCGCATTTACATTCATTTGAAGTGTAGAGGAGGAATACATAACACTTCGCAAATCATATTATATCTTACCATGAAACATAGAAATGAGATGCGATATCGCGATTTAAGAAGCATCAGAAATCCATTGCTACGATACGTAGACATCTGCAAACGCTATTTCCTTGCAAGGAAGTGTCGCATTTACATTCATTTGAATCGTAGACGAGGAATGCATAACACTTCGCAAATCATATTATATCTTACCATGAAACATAGAAATGAGATGCGATATCACGTTTTAAGAAGCATTAGAACTCTATTGCTACGATACCTAGACATCTGCAGACGCTATTTCCTAGCAAGGAAGTGTCGCATTTACATTCATTTGATGTGTAGACGAGGAATACATGACACTGCGCAAATCATATTATATCTTACCATGAAACATAGTAATGAGATGCGATATCGCGTTTTACGAAGCACTAGAACTCTGTTGCTACGATAGCTAGACATCTGCAAACGCTATTTCCTTACAAGGAAGTGTCACTCTTACATTCATTTGAAGTGTAGACGAGGAATACATAACAATTCGCAAATCATATTATACCTTACCATGAAACATAGAAATGAGATGCGATATCGCGTTTTAAGAATCATAAGAACTCTATTGCTACGATACGTAGACATCTGCAAACGCTATTTCCTTGCAGGGAAGTGTCGCATTTACATTCATTTGAAGTGCAGACGAGGAATACATAACACTTCGCAAATCATACTATATCTTACCATGAAACATAGAAATGAGATGCGATATCGCGTTTCAAGAAGCACTAGAAAGCTATTGCTACGGTACGTAGACATCTGCAAACGCTATTTCCTAGCGAGGAAGTATCGCATTAACAATCATTTGAAGTGTAGACGAGGAATACATAACACTTCGCAAATCATGTTATATCTTACCATGAAACATAGAAATGAGATGCGATATCGCGTTTTAAGAATCATAAGAACTCTATTGCTACGATACGTAGACATCTGCAAACGCTATTTCCGTGCAAGGAAGTGTCGCATTTACATTCATTTGAATCGTAGACGAGGAATGCATAACACTTCGCAAATCATATTATATCTTACCATGAAACATAGAAATGAGATGCGATATCGCGTTTTAAGAAGCATTAGAACTTTATTGCTACGATACCTAGACATCTGCAGACGCTATTTCCCAGCAAGGAAGTGTCGCATTTACATTCATTTGATGTGTAGACGAGGAATACATGACACTTCGCAAATCATATTATATCTTACCATGAAGCAGAAATGAGATGCAATATCGCGTTTTAAGAAGCTTAAGAACTCTATGGCTACGATACCTAGACATCTGAAGACGCTATTTCCATGCAAGGAAGTGTCGCATTTACATTCATTTGAAGTGTAGACGAGGAATACATGACACTTCGCAAATCATATTATATCTTATCAAGAAACATAGATATGAGATGCAATATCTCGTTTTAAGAATCATTTGAACTCTATTGCTTCGATACGTAGACATCTGCAAACGCTATTTCCTTGCAAGGAAGTGTCGCATTTACATTCATTTGAAGTGTAGACGAGGAATACATAACACTTCGCAAATCATATTATACCTTACCATGAAACATAGAAATGAGATGCGATATCGCGTTCTAAGAATCATAAGAACTCTATTGCTACGATACGTAGACATCTGCAAACGCTACTTCCTTGCAGGGAAGTGTCGCATTTACATTCATTTGAAGTGTAGACGAGGAATACATAACACTTCGCAAATCGTATTACATCTTACCATGAAACATAGAAATGTGATGCGATATCGCGTTTTAAGAATCATAAGAACTCTATTGCTACAATATGTAGACATCTGCAAACGCTATTTCCTTGCAAAGAAGTGTCGCATCTACATTCATTTGAAGTGTAGACGAGGAATACATAACACTTCGCAAATCATATTATATCTTACCATGAAACATAGAAATGAGATCCGATATCGCGTTTTAAGAATCATAAGAACGCTATTGCTACGATACGTAGACATCTGCAAACGCTATTTCCTTGCAAAGAAGTGTCGCATTTACATTCATTTGAATCGTAGACGAGGAATGCATAACACTTCGCAATGAATATTATATCTTATCATGAAACATAGATATGAGATGCAATATCTCGTTTTAAAAAACATTAGAACTCTATTGCTACGATACGTAGACATCTGCAAACGCTATTTCCTTGCAAGGAAGTGTCGCATTTACATTCATTTAAATCGTAGACGAGGAATACATAACACTTCGCAAATCATGTTATATCTTACCATGAAACATAGAAATGAGATGCGATATCGCGTTTTAAGAATCATATGAACTCTATTGCTACGATACGTAGACATCTGCAATCGCTATTTCCTTGCAAGGAAGTGTCGCATTTACTTTCATTTGAATCGTAGACGAGGAATGCATAACACTTCGCAATGAATATTACATCTTACCATGAAGCATAGAAATGAGGTGCGATATCGCGCTTTAAGAAACATTAGAATTCTATTGCTGCGATACGTAGACATCTGCAAACGCTATTTCCTTGCAAGGAAGTGTCGCATTTACATTCATTTGAATCGTAGACGAGAATGCATAACACTTCGCACTGAATATTATATCTTACCATGAAACATAGAAATGAGATGCGATATCGCGTTTTAAGAATCATAAGAACTGTATTGCTACGATACGTAGACATCTGCAAACGCTATTTCCTTGCTAGGAAGTGTCGCATTTACATTCATTTGATGTGTAGACGAGGAATACATAACACTTCGCAAGTCATATTATATCTTACCATGAAACATAGAAATGAGATGCGATATCGCGTTTTAAGAAGCATAAGAACTCAACTGCAACGATACGTAGACATCTGCAAACGCTATTTCGTAGCGAGGAAGTGTCGCATTCACATTGACTTGAAGTGTAGACGAGGAATACATAACACTTCGCAAATCGTATTACATCTTACCATGAAACATAGAAATGTGATGCGATATCGCGTTTTAAGAATCATAAGAACTCTATTGCTACAATATGTAGACATCTGCAAACGCTATTTCCTTGCAAAGAAGTGTCGCATCTACATTCATTTGAAGTGTAGACGAGGAATACATAACACTTCGCAAATCATATTATATCTTACCATGAAACATAGAAATGAGATCCGATATCGCGTTTTAAGAATCATAAGAACGCTATTGCTACGATACGTAGACATCTGCAAACGCTATTTCCTAGCGAGGAAGTGTCGCATTCACATTCATTTGAAGTGTAGACGAGGAATACATAACACTCCGCAAATCATATTATATCTTACCATGAAACATAGAAATGGGATGCGATCTCTCGTTTTAAGAAGCATTAGAAATCTATTACTACGATACCTAGACATCTGCAAAAGCTATTTCCTAGCGAGAAAGTGTCGCATTGACATTCATTTGAAGTGTAGACGAGGAATACATAACACTTCGCAAATCATATTATATCTTACCATGAAACATAGAAATGAGATGCGATATCGCGTTTTAAGAAGCATTAGAACTCTATTGCTACGGTACGTAGACATCTGCAAACGCTATTTCCTTGCAAGGAAGTGTCGGATTTACATTCATTTGAATCGTAGACGAGGAATGCATAACACTTCGCAATGAATATTATATCTTATCATGAAACATAGATATGAGATGCAATATCTCGTTTTAAGAAGCATTTGAACTCTATTGCTTCGATACGTAGACATCTGCAAACGCTATTTCCTTGCAAAGAAGTGTCGCATTTACATTCATTTGAAGTGTAGACGAGGAATACATAACTCTTCGCAAATCATATTATATCTTACCATGAAACATAGAAATGGGATGCGATATCGCGTTTTAAGAATCATAAGAACTCTATTGCTACGATACGTAGACATCTGCAAACGCTATTTCCTTGCAAAGAAGTGTCGCATTTACATTCATTTGAAGTGTAGACGAGGAATACATAACACTTCGCAAATCATATTATATCTTACCATGAAACATAGAAATGAGATGCGATATCGCGTTTTAAGAATCATAAGAACTCTATTGCTACGATACGTAGACATCTGCAAACGCTATTTCCTTGCAAGGAAGTGTCGCATTTACATTCATTTGAAGTGTGGACGAGGAATACATGACACTTCGCAAATCATATTATATCTTACCATGAAACATAGAAATGTGATGCGATATCGCGTTTTAAGAAGCATTAGAACTCTATTGCTACGATACGTAGACATCTGCAAACGCTATTTCCTTGCAAGGAAGTGTCGCATTTACATTCATTTAAATCGTAGACGAGGAATACATAACACTTCGCAATGAATATTATATCTTATCATGAAACATAGATATGAGATGCAATATCTCGTTTTAAGAAGCATTTGAGCTCTATTGCTTCGATACGTAGACATCTGCAAACTCTATTTCCTTGCAAGAAAGTGTCGCATTTACATTCATTTGATGTGTAGACGAGGAATACATAACACTTCGCAAATCATATTATATCTTACCATGAAACATAGAAATGAGATGCGATATCGCGTTTTAAGAAGCATTAGAACTCTATTGCTACGATATGTAGACATCAGCAAACGCTATTTCCTTGCAAGGAAGTGTCGCATTTACATTCATTTGAATCGTAGACGAGGAATAAATAACACTCCGCAAATCATATTATATCTTACCATGAAACATAGAAATGTGATGCGATATCGCGTTTTAAGAATCATAAGAACTCTACTGCAACGATACGTATACATCTGCAAACGCTATTTCCTTGCAAGGAAGTGTCACATTTACATTCATTTGAAGTGTAGAGGAGGAATACATAACACTTCGCAAATCATATTATATCTTACCATGAAACATAGAAATGAGATGCGATATCGCGATTTAAGAAGCATCAGAAATCCATTGCTACGATACGTAGACATCTGCAAACGCTATTTCCTTGCAAGGAAGTGTCGCATTTACATTCATTTGAATCGTAGACGAGGAATGCACAACACTTCGCAAATCATATTATATCTTACCATGAAACATAGAAATGAGATGCGATATCACGTTTTAAGAAGCATTAGAACTCTATTGCTACGATACCTAGACATCTGCAGACGCTATTTCCTAGCAAGGAAGTGTCGCATTTACATTCATTTGATGTGTAGACGAGGAATACATGACACTGCGCAAATCATATTATATCTTACCATGAAACATAGTAATGAGATGCGATATCGCGTTTTACGAAGCACTAGAACTCTGTTGCTACGATAGCTAGACATCTGCAAACGCTATTTCCTTACAAGGAAGTGTCACTCTTACATTCATTTGAAGTGTAGACGAGGAATACATAACAATTCGCAAATCATATTATACCTTACCATGAAACATAGAAATGAGATGCGATATCGCGTCTTAAGAATCATAAGAACTCCATTGCTACGATACGTAGACATCTGCAAACGCTACTTCCTTGCAGGGAAATGTCGCATTTACATTCATTTGAAGTGTAGACGAGGAATACATAACACTTCGCAAATCATATTATATCTTACCATGAAACATAGAAATGAGATGCGATATCACGTTTTAAGAAGCATTAGAACTCTATTGCTACGATACCTAGACATCTGCAGACGCTATTTCCTAGCAAGGAAGTATCGCATTAACAATCATTTGAAGTGTAGACGAGGAATACATAACACTTCGCAAATCATGTTATATCTTACCATGAAACATAGAAATGAGATGCGATATCGCGTTTTAAGAATCATAAGAACTCTATTGCTACGATACGTAGACATCTGCAAACGCTATTTCCGTGCAAGGAAGTGTCGCATTTACATTCATTTGAATCGTAGACGAGGAATGCATAACACTTCGCAAATCATATTATATCTTACCATGAAACATAGAAATGAGATGCGATATCGCGTTTTAAGAAGCATTAGAACTTTATTGCTACGATACCTAGACATCTGCAGACGCTATTTCCTAGCAAGGAAGTGTCGCATTTACATTCATTTGATGTGTAGACGAGGAATACATGACACTTCGCAAATCATATTATATCTTACCATGAAGCAGAAATGAGATGCAATATCGCGTTTTAAGAAGCTTAAGAACTCTATGGCTACGATACCTAGACATCTGAAGACGCTATTTCCTTGCAAGGAAGTGTCGCATTTACATTCATTTGAAGTGTAGACGAGGAATACATGACACTTCGCAAATCATATTATATCTTATCAAGAAACATAGATATGAGATGCAATATCTCGTTTTAAGAATCATTTGAACTCTATTGCTTCGATACGTAGACATCTGCAAACGCTATTTCCTTGCAAGGAAGTGTCGCATTTACATTCATTTGAAGTGTGGACGAGGAATACATAACACTTCGCAAATCATATTATATCTCACCATGAAACATAGATATGAGATGCAATATCTCGTTTTAAGAATCATTTGAACTCTATTGCTTCGATACGTAGACATCTACAAACGCTATTTCCTTGCAAGGAAGTGTCGCATTTACATTCATTTGAAGTGTGGACGAGGAATACATAACACTTCGCAAATCATATTATATCTCACCATGAAACATAGAAATGAGATGCGATATCGCGTTTCAAGAAGCATTAGAACTCTATTGCTACGATACCTAGACATCTGCAGACGCTATTTCCTAGCAAGGAAGTGTCGCATTTACATTCATTTGATGTGTAGACGAGTAATACATGACACTACGCAAATCATATTATATCTTATCATGAAACATAGATATGAGATGCAATATCTCGTTTTAAGAATCATTTGAACTCTATTGTTTCGATACGTAGACATCTGCAAACGCTATTTCCTTGCAAGGAAGTGTCGCATTTACATTCATTTGAAGTGTAGACGAGGAATACATAACACTTCGCAAATCATATTATACCTTACCATGAAACATAGAAATGAGATGCGATATCGCGTTTTAAGAATAATAAGAACTCTATTGCTACGATACGTAGACATCTGCAAACGCTATTTCCGTGCAGATAAGTGTCGCATTTACATTCATTTGAAGTGTAGACGAGGAATACATAACACTTCGCAAATCATATTATATCTTACCATAAAACATAGAAATGAGATGCGATATCGCGTTTTAAGAAGCACTAGAACTCTATTGCTACGATAGGTAGACATCTGCAAACGCTATTTCCTTGCAAGGAAGTGTCACATTTACATTCATTTGAAGTGTAGACGAGGAATACATAACACTTCGCAAATCATATTATACCTTACCATGAAACATAGAAATGAGATGCGATATCGCGTTTTAAGAATCATAAGTTCTCTATTGCTACGATACGTAGACATCTGCAAACGCTATTTCCTTGCAGGGAAGTGTCGCATTTACATTCATTTGAAGTGCAGACGAGGAATACATAACACTTCGCAAATCATACTATATCTTACCATGAAACATAGAAATGAGATGCGATATCGCGTTTCAAGAAGCACTAGAAAGCTATTGCTACGGTACGTATACATCTGCAAACGCTATTTCCTAGCGAGGAAGTATCGCATTAACAATCATTTGAAGTGTAGACGAGGAACACATAACACTTCGCAAATCATGTTATATCTTACCATGAAACATAGAAATGAGATGCGATATCGCGTTTTAAGAATCATAAGAACTCTATTGCTACGATACGTAGACATCTGCAAACGCTATTTCCGTGCAAGGAAGTGTCGCATTTACATTCATTTGATGTGTAGACGAGGAATACTTGACACTTCGCAGATCATATTATATCTTACCATGAAGCAGAAATGAGATGCGATATCGCGTTTTAAGAAGCACTAGAACTCTATTGCTACGATAGGTAGACATCTGCAAACGCTATTTCCTTGCAAGGAAGTGTCGCATTTACATTCATTTGAAGTGTAGACGAGGAATACATGACACTTCGCAAATCATATTATATCTTATCAAGAAACATAGATATGAGATGCAATATCTCGTTTTAAGAATCATTTGAACTCTATTGCTTCGATACGTAGACATCTGAAAACGCTATTTCCTTGCAAGGAAGTGTCGCATTTACATTCATTTGAAGTGTGGACGAGGAATACATAACACTTCGCAAATCATATTATATCTCACCATGAAACATAGAAATGAGATGCGATATCGCGTTTCAAGAAGCATTAGAACTCTACTGCTACGATACGCAGACATCTGCAAACGCTATTTCCTAGCGAGGAAGTGTCGCATTCACATTCATTTGAAGTGTAGACGAGGAATACATAACACTCCGCGAATCATATTATATCTTACCATGAAACATAGAAATGAGATGCGATATCGCGTTTTAAGAATCATAGGAACTATATTACTACGATACGTTGATATCTGCAAACGCAATTTCCTTGCAAAGAAGTGTCGCATTTACATTCATTTGAAGTGTAGACGAGAAATACATAACACTTCGCAAATCATATTATATCTTACCATGAAACATAGAAATGAGATGCGATATCGCGTTTTAAGAATCATAAGAACTCTATTGCTACGATACGTAGACATCTGCAAACGCTATTTCCTTGCAAGGAAGTGTCGCATTTACATTCATTTGAAGTGTAGAGTAGGAATACATATCACTCCGCAAATCATATTATATCTTACCATGAAACATAGAAATGTGATGCGATATTGCGTTTTAAGAATCATAAGAACTCTATTGCTACGATACGTAGACATCTGCAAACGCTACTTCCTTGCAGGGAAGTGTCGCATTTACATTCATTTGAAGTGTAGACGAGGAATACATAACACTTCGCAAATCATATTATATCTTACCATGAAACATAGAAATGAGATGCGATATCGCGTTTTAAGAAGCACTAGAACTCTATTGCTACGATAGCTAGACATCTGCAAACGCTATTTCCTTGCAAGGAAGTGTCACATTTACATTCATTTGAAGTGTAGACGAGGAATACGTAACACTTCGCAAATCATATTATACCTTACCATGAAATATAGAAATGAGATGCGATATCGCGTTTTAAGGGTCATAAGAACTCTAATGCTACGATACGTAGACATCTGCAGACGCTATTTCCTAGCAAGGAAGTGTCGCATTTACATTCATTTGATGTGTAGACGAGTAATACATGACACTTCGCAAATCATATTATATCTTACCATGAAACATAGAAATGAGATGCGATATCGCGTTTTACGAAGCACTAGAACTCTGTTGCTACGATAGCTAGACATCTGCAAACGCTATTTCCTTACAAGGAAGTGTCACTCTTACATTCATTTGAAGTGTAGACGAGGAATACATAACAATTCGCAAATCATATTATACCTTACCATGAAACATAGAAATGAGATGCGATATCGCGTTTTAAGAATCATAAGAACTCTATTGCTACGATACGTAGACATCTGCAAACGCTACTTCCTTGCAGGGAAGTGTCGCATTTACATTCATTTGAAGTGTAGACGAGGAATACATAACACTTCGCAAATCATATTATATCTTACCATGAAACATAGAAATGAAATGCGATATCGCGTTTTAAGAAGCACTAGAACCCTATTGCTACGATAGGTAGACATCTGCAAACGCTATTTCCTTGCAAGGAAGTGTCACATTTACATTCATTTGAAGTGTAGACGAGGAATACATAACACTTCGCAAATCATATTATACCTTACCATGAAACATAGAAATGAGATGCGATATCGCGTTTTAAGAATCATAAGAACTCTAATGCTACGATACGTAGACATCTGCAGACGCTATTTCCTAGCAAGGAAGTGTCGCATTTACATTCATTTGATGTGTAGACGAGTAATACATGACACTTCAAAAATCATATTATATCTTACCATGAAACATAGAAATGAGATGCGATTTCGCGTTCTACGAAGCACTAGAACTCTATTGCTACGATAGGTAGACATCTGCAAACGCTATTTCCTTGCAGGGAAGTGTCGCATTTACATTCATTTGTAGTGTAGACGAGGAATACATAACACCTCGCAAATCATATTATATCTTACCATGAAACATAGAAATGAGATGCGATATCGCGTTTCAAGAAGCATTAGAACTCTATTGCTACGATACCTAGACATCTGCAGACGCTATTTCCTAGCAAGGAAGTGTCGCACTTACACACATTTGAGGTGTAGACGAGGAATACATAACACTTCGCAAATCATATTATACCTTACCATGAAATATAGAAATGAGATGCGATATCGCGTTTTAAGGGTCATAAGAACTCTATTGCTACGATACGTAGACATCTGCAAACGCTATTTCCTTGCAGGGAAGTGTCGCATTTACATTCATTTGAAGTGCAGACGAGGAATACATAACACTTCGCAAATCATACTATATCTTACCATGAAACATAGAAATGAGATGCGATATCGCGTTTCAAGAAGCACTAGAAAGCTATTGCTACGGTACGTAGACATCTGCAAACGCTATTTCCTAGCGAGGAAGTATCGCATTAACAATCATTTGAAGTGTAGACGAGGAACACATAACACTTCGCAAATCATGTTATATCTTACCATGAAACATAGAAATGAGATGCGATATCGCGTTTTAAGAATCATAAGAACTCTATTGCTACGATACGTAGACATCTGCAAACGCTATTTCCGTGCAAGAAAGTGTCGCATTTACATTCATTTGAATCGTAGACGAGGAATGCATAACACTTCGCAAATCATATTATATCTTACCATGAAACATAGAAATGAGATGCGATATCGCGTTTTAAGAAGCATTAGAACTTTATTGCTACGATACCTACACATCTGCAGACGCTATTTCCTAGCAAGGAAGTGTCGCATTTACATTCATTTGATGTGTAGACGAGTAATACATGACACTACGCAAATAATATTATATCTTATCATGAAACATAGATATGAGATGCAATATCTCGTTTTAAGAATCATTTGAACTCTATTGCTTCGATACGTAGACATCTGCAAACGCTATTTCCTTGCAAGGAAGTGTCGCATTTACATTCATTTGAAGAGTAGACTAGGAATACATAACACTTCGCAAATCATGTTATATCTTACCATGAAACATAGAAATGAGATGCGATATCGCGTTTTAAGAATCATATGAACTCTATTGCTACGATACGTAGACATCTGCAATCGCTATTTCCTTGCAAGGAAGTGTCGCATTTACTTTCATTTGAATCGTAGACGAGGAATGCATAACACTTCGCAATGAATATTACATCTTACCATGAAGCATAGAAATGAGGTGCGATATCGCGCTTTAAGAAACATTAGAATTCTATTGCTGCGATACGTAGACATCTGCAAACGCTATTTCCTTGCAAGGAAGTGTCGCATTTACATTCATTTGAATCGTAGACGAGGAATGCATAACACTTCGCACTGAATATTATATCTTACCATGAAACATAGAAATGAGATGCGATATCGCGTTTTAAGAATCATAAGAACTGTATTGCTACGATACGTAGACATCTGCAAACGCTATTTCCTTGCAAGGAAGTGTCGCATTTACATTCATTTGATGTGTAGACGAGGAATACATAACACTTCGCAAGTCATATTATATCTTACCATGAAACATAGAAATGAGATGCGATATCGCGTTTTAAGAAGCATAAGAACTCAACTGCAACGATACGTAGACATCTGCAAACGCTATTTCGTAGCGAGGAAGTGTCGCATTCACATTCACTTGAAGTGTAGACGAGGAATACATAACACTTCGCAAATCATATTACATCTTACCATGAAACATAGATATGAGGTGCAATATCTCGTTTTAAGAAGCATTAGAACTATATTGCTACGATACCTAGACATCTGCAGACGTTATTTCCTAGCAAGGAAGTGTCGCATTTACATTCATTTGAAGTGTAGACGAGGAATACATAACACTTCGCAAATCATTTTATATCTTACCATGAAACATAGAAATGGGATGCGATCTCGCGTTTTAAGAAGCATTAGAAATCTATTGCTACGATACGTAGACATCTGCAAACGCTATTTCCTTGCAAGGAAGTGTCACATTTACATTCATTTGATGTGTAGACGAGGAATACATAACACTTCGCAAATCATATTATATCTTACCATGAAACATAGAAATGAGATGCGATATCGCGTTTTAAGAATCATAAGAACTCTATTGCTACGATATGTAGACATCTGCAAACGCTATTTCCTTGCAAAGAAGTGTCGCATTTACATTCATTTGAATCGTAGACGAGGAATGCAAAACACTTCGCAATGAATATTATATCTTATCATGTAACATAGATATGAGATGCAATATCTCGTTTTAAGAAGCATTAGAACTCTATTGCTACGATACCTAGACATCTGCAGACGTTATTTCCTATCAAGGAAGTGTCGCATTTACATTCATTTGAAGTGTAGACGAGGAATACATAACACTTCGCAAATCATTTTATATCTTACCATGAAACATAGAAATGGGATGCGATCTCGCGTTTTAAGAAGCATTAGATATCTATTGCTACGATACGTAGGCATCTGCAAACGCTATTTCCTTGCAAGGAAGTGTCGCATTTACATTCAGTTGAATCGTAGACGAGGAATGCATAACACTTCGCAATGAATATTATATCTTATCATGAAACATAGATATGAGATGCAATATCTCGTTTTAAGAAGCATTTGAACTCTATTGCTTCGATACGTAGACATCTGCAAACGCTATTTCCTTGCAAGGAGGTGTCGCATTTACATTCATTTGATGTGTAGACGAGGAATACATAACACTTCGCAAATCATATTATATCTTACCATGAAACATAGAAATGAGATGCGATATCGCGTTTTAAGAAGCATTAGAACTCTATTGCTACGATACGTAGATATCTGCAAACGCTATTTCCTTGCAAGGATGTGCCGCATTTACATTCATTTGAAGTGTAGACGAGGAATACATAACACTTCGCAAGTCATATTATATCTTACCATGAAACATAGAAATGAGATGCGATATCGCGTTTTAAGAAGCATAAGAACTCAACTGCAACGATACGTAGACATCTGCAAACGCTATTTCGTAGCGAGGAAGTGTCGCATTTACATTCATTTGAATCGTAGACGAGGAATGCAAAACACTTCGCAATGAATATTATATCTTATCATGAAACATAGATATGAGATGCAATATCTCGTTTTAAGAAGCATTAGAACTCTATTGCTACGATACCTAGACATCTGCAGACGTTATTTCCTAGCAAGGAAGTGTCGCATTTACATTCATCTGAAGTGTAGACGAGGAATACATAACACTTCGCAAATCATTTTATATCTTACCATGAAACATAGAAATGAGATGCGATATCGCGTTTTAAGAAGCATTAGAACACTATTGCTACGATAGTTAGATATTTGCAAACGCTATTTCCTTGCAAGGAAGTGTCGCATTTACATTCATTTGAAGTGTAGACGAGGAATACATAACACTTCGTAAGTCATATTATATCTTACCATGAAACATAGAAATGAGATGCGATATCGCGTTTTAAGAAGCATTAGAACTCTATTGCTACGATACCTTGACATCTGCAGACGCTATTTCCTAGCAAGGAAGTGTCGCATTTACATTCATTTGAAGTGTAGACGAGGAATACATAACACTTCGCAAATCATTTTATATCTTACCATGAAACATAGAAATGGGATGCGATCTCGCGTTTTAAGAAGCATTATAAATCTATTGCTACGATACGTAGGCATCTGCAAACGCTATTTCCTTGCAAGGAAGTGTCGCATTTACATTCAGTTGAATCGTAGACGAGGAATGCATAACACTTCGCAATGAATATTATATCTTATCATGAAACATAGATATGAGATGCAATATCTCGTTTTAAGAAGCATTTGAACTCTATTGCTTCGATACGTAGACATCTGCAAACGCTATTTCCTTGCAAGGAAGTGTCGCATTTACATTCATTTGATGTGTAGACGAGGAATACATAACACTTCGCAAATCATATTATATCTTACCATGAAACATAGAAATGAGATGCGATATCGCGTTTTAAGAAGCATTAGAACTCTATTGCTACGATACGTAGATATCTGCAAACGCTATTTCCTTGCAAGGAAGTGCCGCATTTACATTCATTTGAAGTGTAGACGAGGAATACATGACACTTCGCAAATCATATTATATCTTACCATGAAACATAGAAATGAGATGCGATATCGCGTTTTAAGAAGCATTAGAACACTATTGCTACGATAGGTAGACATCTGCAAACGCTATTTCCTTGCAAGGAAGTGTCGCATTTACATTCATTTGAATCGTAGACGAGGAATGCATAACACTTCGCAATGAATATTATATCTTATCATGAAACATAGATATGAGATGCAATATCTCGTTTTAAGAAGCATTTGAACTCTATTGCTTCGATACGTAGACATCTGCAAACGCTATTTCCTTGCAAGAAAGTGTCGCATTTACATTCATTTGATGTGTAGACGAGGAATACATAGCACTTCGCAAATCATATTATATCTTGCCATGAAACATAGAAATGAGATGCGATATCGCGTTTTAAGAAGCATTGGTACTCTATTGCTACGATACGTAGACATCTGCAAACGCTATCTCCTTGCAAGGAAGTGTCGCATTTACATTCATTTGAATCGTAGACGAGGAATACAAAACACTTCGCAAATCATATTATATCTTACCATGAAACATAGAAATGAGATGCGATATCGCGTTTTAAGAAGCACTAGAAAGCTACTGCTACGATACGTAGACATCTGCAAACGCTATTTCCTAGCGAGGAAGTATCGCATTCACATTCATTTGAAGAGTAGACTAGGAATACATAACACTTCGCAAATCATGTTATATCTTACCATGAAACATAGGAATGAGATGCGATATCGCGTTTTAAGAATCATATGAACTCTATTGCTACGAAACGTAGACATCTGCAATCGCTATTTCCTTGCAAGGAAGTGTCGCATTTACTTTCATTTGAATCGTAGTCGAGGAATGCATAACACTTCGCAATGAATATTACATCTTACCATGAAGCATAGAAATGAGGTGCGATATCGCGCTTTAGGAAACATTAGAATTCTATTGCTGCGATACGTAGACATCTGCAAACGCTATTTCCTTGCAAGGAAGTGTCGCATTTACATTCATTTGAATCGTAGACGAGGAATGCATAACACTTCGCACTGAATATTATATCTTACCATGAAACATAGAAATGAGATGCGATATCGCGTTTTAAGAATCATAAGAACTGTATTGCTACGATACGTAGACATCTGCAAACGCTATTTCCTTGCAAGGAAGTGTCGCATTTACATTCATTTGATGTGTAGACGAGGAATACATAACACTTCGCAAGTCATATTATATCTTACCATGAAACATAGAAATGAGATGCGATATCGCGTTTTAAGAAGCATAAGAACTCAACTGCAACGATACGTAGACATCTGCAAACGCTATTTCGTAGCGAGGAAGTGTCGCATTCACATTCACTTGAAGTGTAGACGAGGAATACATAACACTTCGCAAATCATATTACATCTTACCATGAAACATAGAAATGTGATGCGATATCGCGTTTTAAGAATCATAAGAACTCTATTGCTACAATATGTAGACATCTGCAAACGCTATTTCCTTGCAAAGAAGTGTCGCATCTACATTCATTTGAAGTGTAGACGAGGAATACATAACACTTCGCAAATCATATTATATCTTACCATGAAAAATAGAAATGGGATCCGATATCGCGTTTTAAGAATCATAAGAACGCTATTGCTACGATACGTAGACATCTGCAAACGCTATTTCCTAGCGAGGAAGTGTCGCATTCACATTCATTTGAAGTGTAGACGAGGAATACATAACACTCCGCAAATCATATTATATCTTACCATGAAACATAGAAATGGGATGCGATCTCTCGTTTTAAGAAGCATTAGAAATCTATTACTACGATACCTAGACATCTGCAAAAGCTATTTCCTAGCGAGAAAGTGTCGCATTGACATTCATTTTAAGTGTAGACGAGGAATACATAACACTTCGCAAATCATATTATATCTTACCATGAAACATAGAAATGAGATGCGATATCGCGTTTTAAGAAGCATTAGAACTCTATTGCTACGATACATAGACATCAGCAAACGCTATTTCCTTGCAAGGAAGTGTCGCATTTACATTCATTTGAATCGTAGACGAGGAATACATAACACTTCGCAATGAATATTATACCTTATCATGAAACATAGATATGAGATGCAATATCTCGTTTTAAGAAGCATTTGAACTCTATTGCTTCGATACGTAGACATCTGCAAACGCTATTTCCTTGCAAAGAAGTGTCGCATTTACATTCATTTGAAGTGTAGACGAGGAATACATAACTCTTCGCAAATCATATTATATCTTACCATGAAACATAGAAATGGGATGCGATATCGCGTTTTAAGAATCATAAGAACTCTATTGCTACGATACGTAGACATCTGCAAACGCTATTTCCTTGCAAAGAAGTGTCGCATTTACATTCATTTGAAGTGTAGACGAGGAATACATAACACTTCGCAAATCATATTATATCTTACCATGAAACATAGAAATGAGATGCGATATCGCGTTTTAAGAATCATAAGAACTCTATTGCTACGATACGTAGACATCTGCAAACGCTATTTCCTTGCAAGGAAGTGTCGCATTTACATTCATTTAAATCGTAGACGAGGAATACATAACACTTCGCAATGAATATTATATCTTATCATGAAACATAGATATGAGATGCAATATCTCGTTTTAAGAAGCATTTGAGCTCTATTGCTTCGATACGTAGACATCTGCAAACTCTATTTCCTTGTAAGAAAGTGTCGCATTTACATTCATTTGATGTGTAGACGAGGAATACATAACACTTCGCAAATCATATTATATCTTACCATGAAACATAGAAATGAGATGCGATATCGCGTTTTAAGAAGCATTAGAACTCTATTGCTACGATACGTAGACATCTGCAAACGCTATTTCCTTGCAAGGAAGTGTCGCATTTATATTCATTTGAATCGTAGACGGGGAATAGATAACACTTCGCAATGAATATTATATCCTATCATGAAACATAGATATGAGATGCAATATCTCGTTTTAAGAAGCATTTGAGCTCTATTGCTTCGATACGTAGACATCTGCAAACGCTATTTCCTTGCAAGAAAGTGTATCATTTACATTAATTTGATGTGTAGACGAGGAATACATAACACTTCGCAAATCATATTATATCTTACCATGAAACATGGAAATGAGATGCGATATCGCGTTTTAAGAAGCATTAGAACTCTACTGCTACGATACGCAGACATCTGCAAACGCTATTTCCTAGCGAGGAAGTGTCGCATCCACATTCATTTGAAGTGTAGACGAGGAATACATAACACTCCGCAAATCATATTATATCTTACCATGAAACATAGAAATGAAATGCGATATCGCGGTTTAAGAAGCATTAGAACTCTATTGCTACGATACGTAGACATCTGCAAACGCTATTTCCTTGCAAGGAAGTGTCGCATTTACATTCATTTGAATCGTAGACGAGGAATGCATAACACTTCGCAATGAATATTATATCTTATCATGAAACATAGATATGAGATGCAATATCTCGTTTTAAGAAGCATTTGAACTCTATTGCTTCGATACGTAGACATCTGCAAACGCTATTTCCTTGCAAAGAAGTGTCGCATTTACATTCATTTGAAGTGTAGACGAGGAATACATAACTCTTCGCAAATCATATTATATCTTACCATGAAACATAGAAATGGGATGCGATATCGCGTTTTAAGAACCATAAGAACTCTATTGCTACGATACGTGGACATCTGCAAACGCTATTTCCTTTCAAGGCAGTGTCGCATTTACATTCATTTGAAGTGTAGACGAGGAATACATAACACTCCGCAAATCATATTATACCTTACCATGAAACATAGAAATGAGATGCAATATCGCGTTTTAAGAATCATAAGAACTCTATTGCTACGATACGTAGACATCTGCAAACGCTATTTCCTTGCTAAGAAGCGTCGCATTTACATTCATTTGAAGTGTAGACGAGGAATACATAACACTTCGCAAATCATATTATATCTTACCATGAAACATAGAAATGAGGTGCGATATCGCGTTTTAAGAAGCATTAGAACTCTATTGCTACGATACGTAGACATCTGCAAACGCTATTTCCTTGCAAAGAAGTGTCGCATTTACATTCATTTGAAGTGTAGACGAGGAATACATAACACTTCGCAAACCATATTATATCTTACCATGAAACATAGAAATGAGATGCGACATCGCGTTCTAAGAAGCATTAGAACACTACTGCTACGATAGGTAGACATTTGCAAACGCTATTTCCTTGCAAGGAAGTGTCGCATTTACATTCATTTGAAGTGTAGACGAGGAATACATAACACTTCGCAAATCATATTATATCTTACCATGAAACATAGAAATGAGATGCGACATCGCGTTCTAAGAAGCATTAGAACACTACTGCTACGATAGGTAGACGTTTGCAAACGCTATTTCCTTGCAAGGAACTGCCGCATTTACATTCATTTGAAGTGTAGACGAGGAATACATAACACTCCGCAAGTCATATTACATCTTACCATGAAACCTAGAAATGAGATGCGATATCGCGTTTTAAGAATTATAAGAACCCTATTGCTACGATACGTAGACATCTGCAAACGCTATTTCCTTGCAAAGAAGTGTCGCATTTACATTCATTTGAAGTGTAGACGAGGAATACATAACACTTCGCAAATCATATTATATCGTACCATGAAACATAGTAATGAGATGCGATATCGCGTTTCAAGAATCATAAGAACTCTATTGCTACGATACGTAGACATCTGCAAAGGCTATTCCCTTGCAGAGAAGTGTCGCATTTACATTCATTTGAAGTGTAGACGAGGAATACATAACACTACGCAAATCATATTATATCTTACCATGAAACATAGAAATGAGATGCGATATAGCGTTTTAAGAATCATAAGAACTCCATTGCAACGATACGTAGACATCTGCAAACGCTATTTCCTTGCAAAGAAGTGTCGCATTTACATTCATTTGAAGTGTAGACGAGGAATACATAACTCTTCCCAAATCATATTATATCTTACCATGAAACATAGAAATGAGATGGGATATCGCGTTTTAAGAAGCATTAGAACTCTATTGCTACGATACGTAGACATCTGCAAACGCAATTTCCTTGCAAGGAAGTGTCGTATTTACATTCATTTGAATCGTAGACGAGGAATGCATAACATTTCGCAATGAATATTATATCTTATCATGAAACATAGATATGAGATGCAATATCTCGTTTTAAGAAGCATTTGAACTCTATTGCTACGATAGGTAGACATCTGCAAACGCTATTTCCTTGCTAAGAAGTGTCGCATTTACATTCATTTGAAGTGTAGGCGAGGAATACATAACACTTCGCAAATCATATTATATCTTACCATGAAACATAGAAATGAGATGCCATATCGCGTTTTAAGAATAATAAGAACTCTATTGCAACGATACGTAGACATCTGCAAACGCTATTTCCTTGCAAAGAAGTGTCGCATTTACATTCATTTGAAGTGTAGACGAGGAATACATGACACTACGCAAATCATATTATATCTTACCATGAAACATAGAAATGGGATGCGATATCGCGTTCTAAGAAGCACTAGAAAGCTATTGCTACGATACGTAGACATCTGCAAACGCTATTTCCTAGCAAGGAATGTTGCATTTACATTTATTTGTAGTGTAGACGAGGACTACATAACACTTCGCAAATCATATTATATCTTACCGTGAAACATAGAAATGAGATGCGATATCGCGGTTTAAGAAGCATTAGAACTCTACTGCTACGATAGGTAGACATCTGTAAACGCTATTTCCTAGCAAGGAAGTGTCGCATTTACATTCATTTGAAGTGTAGACGAGGACTACATAACACTTCGCATGTCGTATTATATCTTACCATGAAACATAGAAATGAGATGCAATATCGCGTTTTAAGAAGCATAAGAATTCTATTGCTACGATACGTAGACATCTGCAAAAGCTATTTCCTTGGAAGGAAGTGTCGCATTTACATTCTTCTGAAGAGAATACGAAGTATACATAACACTTTACAATGAATATTATATCCTATCATGCAACATAGAAATGAGATACGATATCGCGTTTTAAGAAGCATTTGAACTCTATCGCTTCGATACGTAGACATCTGCAAACGCTAATTCCTAGCAAGAAAGTGTCGCATTTACATTCATTTGAAGTGTACACGAGGACTACATAACACTTCGCAAGTCATATTATATCTTACCATGAAACATAGAAATGAGATGCAATATCGCGTTTTAAGAAGCATAAGTTCTCTATTGCTACGATATGTAGACATCTGCAAACGCTATTTCCTTGCAAGGAAGTGTCGCATTTACATTCTTCTGAAGAGAATACAAGGTATACATAACACTTTACAATGAATATTATATCCTATCATGCAACATAGAAATGAGATACGATATCGCGTTCTAAGAAGCATTAGAACTCTATCCCTACGACACATAAACATCTGCAAACGCTATTTCCTAGAAAGGAAGTGTCGCATTTACATTCATTTGAAGTGTAGACGAGGAATACATAACACTTCGCAATGAATATTACATCTTATCATGAAACATAGAAATGAGATGCGATATCACGTTTTAAGAAGCATTAGAACTCCATCCCTACGATACGTAGACATCTGCAAACGCTATTTCCTAGCAAGGATGTGTCGCATTTACATTTATTTGAAGTGTAGACGAGGACTACATAACACTTCGCAAATCATATTACATCTTACCATGAAACATAGAAATGAGATGCGAAATCGCGTTTTAAGAAGCATTTGAACTCTATCGCTTCGATACGTAGACATCTGCAAACGCTATTTCCTTGCATGGAAGTGTCGCATTTATATTCATTTGAAGTGTAGACGAGGAATACATAACACTTCGCCAGTCATATTATATCTTAGCATTGAACATAGGAATGAGATGCGATATCGCGGTACAAGAAGCATTAGAACTCTATTGCTACGATAGGTAGACATCTGCAAACGCTATTTCCTAGCAAGGAAATGTCGCATTTACATTCATTTGAAGTGTAGACGAGGACTACATAACACTTCGCATGTCGTATTATATCTTACCATGAAACATAGAAATGAGATGCAATATCGCGTTTTAAGAAGCATAAGAATTCTATTGCTACGATACGTAGACATCTGCAAAAGCTATTTCCTAGAAAGGAAGTGTCGCATTTACATTCATTTGAAATGTAGACGAGGAATACATAACACTTCGCAATGAATATTACATCTTATCATGAAACATAGAAATGAGATGCGATATCACGTTTTAAGAAGCACTAGGATTCCATTCCTACGATACGTAGACATCTGCAAACGCTATTTCCTAGCAAGGAAGTGTCGCATTTACATTCATTTGAAGTGTAGACGAGGAATACATAACATTTCGCAATGAATATTACATCTTATCATGAAACATAGATATGAGATGCAATATCGCGTTTTAAGAAGCATTTGAACTCTATCGCTTCGATACGTAGACATCTGCAAACGCTATTTCCTTGCATGGTAGTGTCGCATTTACATTCATTTGAAGTGTAGACGAGGAATACATGAAACTTCGCCAATCATATTATATCTTACCATTAAACATAGAAATGAGATGCGATATTGCGGTTTAAGAAGCATTAGAACACTATTGCTACGATAGGTAGACATCTGCAAACGCTAATTCCTAGCAAGAAAGTGTCGCATTTACATTCATTTGAAGTGTAGACGAGGACTACATAACACTTCGCATGTCATATTATATCTTACCATATAACATAGAAATGAGATGCGATATCGCGTTTTAAGAAGCAATAGAACTCTATTGCTAGGATACGTAGACGTCTACAAACGCTATTTCCTAGCAAGGAAGTGTCGCATTTACATTCATTTGAAGTGTAGACGAGGAATATATAACATTTCGCAATGAATATTACATCTTATCATGAAACATAGAAATGAGATGCGATACCTCGTTTTAAGAAGCATTTGAACTCTATCGCTTCGATACGTAGACATCTGCAAAAGCTATTTCCTTGCATGGAAGTGTCGCATTTATATTCATTTGAAGTGTAGACGAGGAACACATAACACTTCGCCAGTCATATTATATCTTACCATTGAACATAGAAATGAGATGCGATATCGCGGTTTAAGAAGCATTAGAACTCTATTGCAACGATAGGTAGACTTCTGCAAACGCTATTTCCTAGCAAGGAAGTGTCGCATTTACATTCATTTGAAATGTAGACGAGGAATATATAACATTTCGCAATGAATATTACATCTAATCATGAAACATAGAATTGAGATGCGATATCTCGTTTTAAGAAGCATTTGAACTCTATCGCTTCGATACGTAGACATCTGCAAACGCTATTTCCTTGCATGGAAGTGTCGCATTTATATTCATTTGAAGTGTAGACGAGGAATACATGACACTTCGCAAATCATATAATATCTTACCATGAAACATAGAAATGAGATGCGATATCTCGTTGTAAGGATCATATGAACTCTATTGCTACGATACGTAGACATCTGCAAACGCTATTTCCTTGCAAGGAAGTGCCGCATTTACATTCGTTTGAAGTGTAGAGGAAGAATACATAACACTTCGCAAATCATATTACATCTTACCATGAAACATAGAAATGCGATGCGATATCGCGTTTTAAGTAGCATTAGAAATCTGTTGCTACGATACGTAGACATCTGCAAACGCTATTTCCTTGCAAGGAAGTGTCGCATTTACGTTCATTTGAATCGTAGACGGGGAATGCATAACACTTCGCAATGAATATTATATCTTATCATGAAGCATAGATATGAGATGCAATATCTCGTTTTAAGAAGCATTAGAACTCTATTGCTACGATACGTAGACATCTGCAAAAGCTATTTCCTAGAAAGGAAGTGTCGCATTTACATTCATTTGAAATGTAGACGAGGAATACATAACACTTCGCAATGAATATTACATCTTATCATGAAACATAGAAATGAGATGCGATATCACGTTTTAAGAAGCACTAGGATTCCATTCCTACGATACGTAGACATCTGCAAACGCTATTTCCTAGCAAGGAAGTGTCGCATTTACATTCATTTGAAGTGTAGACGAGGAATACATAACATTTCGCAATGAATATTACATCTTATCATGAAACATAGATATGAGATGCAATATCGCGTTTTAAGAAGCATTTGAACTCTATCGCTTCGATACGTAGACATCTGCAAACGCTATTTCCTTGCATGGTAGTGTCGCATTTACATTCATTTGAAGTGTAGACGAGGAATACATGAAACTTCGCCAATCATATTATATCTTACCATTAAACATAGAAATGAGATGCGATATTGCGGTTTAAGAAGCATTAGAACACTATTGCTACGATAGGTAGACATCTGCAAACGCTAATTCCTAGCAAGAAAGTGTCGCATTTACATTCATTTGAAGTGTAGACGAGGACTACATAACACTTCGCATGTCATATTATATCTTACCATATAACATAGAAATGAGATGCGATATCGCGTTTTAAGAAGCAATAGAACTCTATTGCTAGGATACGTAGACGTCTACAAACGCTATTTCCTAGCAAGGAAGTGTCGCATTTACATTCATTTGAAGTGTAGACGAGGAATATATAACATTTCGCAATGAATATTACATCTTATCATGAAACATAGAAATGAGATGCGATATCTCGTTTTAAGAAGCATTTGAACTCTATCGCTTCGATACGTAGACATCTGCAAAAGCTATTTCCTTGCATGGAAGTGTCGCATTTATATTCATTTGAAGTGTAGACGAGGAACACATAACACTTCGCCAGTCATATTATATCTTACCATTGAACATAGAAATGAGATGCGATATCGCGGTTTAAGAAGCATTAGAACTCTATTGCAACGATAGGTAGACTTCTGCAAACGCTATTTCCTAGCAAGGAAGTGTCGCATTTACATTCATTTGAAATGTAGACGAGGAATATATAACATTTCGCAATGAATATTACATCTAATCATGAAACATAGAATTGAGATGCGATATCTCGTTTTAAGAAGCATTTGAACTCTATCGCTTCGATACGTAGACATCTGCAAACGCTATTTCCTTGCATGGAAGTGTCGCATTTATATTCATTTGAAGTGTAGACGAGGAATACATGACACTTCGCAAATCATATAATATCTTACCATGAAACATAGAAATGAGATGCGATATCTCGTTGTAAGGATCATATGAACTCTATTGCTACGATACGTAGACATCTGCAAACGCTATTTCCTTGCAAGGAAGTGCCGCATTTACATTCGTTTGAAGTGTAGAGGAAGAATACATAACACTTCGCAAATCATATTACATCTTACCATGAAACATAGAAATGCGATGCGATATCGCGTTTTAAGTAGCATTAGAACTCTGTTGCTACGATACGTAGACATCTGCAAACGCTATTTCCTTGCAAGGAAGTGTCGCATTTACGTTCATTTGAATCGTAGACGGGGAATGCATAACACTTCGCAATGAATATTATATCTTATCATGAAGCATAGATATGAGATGCAATATCTCGTTTTAAGAAGCATTAGAACTCTATTGCTACGATACGTAGACATCTGCAAACGCTATTTCCTTGCAAGGAAGTGTCGCATTTACATTCATTTGATGTGTAGACGAGGAATACATAACACTTCGCAAATCATATTATATCTTACCATGAAACATAGAAATGAGATGCGATATCTCGTTTTAAGGATCATAAGAACTCTATTGCTACGATACGTAGACATCTGCAAACGCTATTTCCTTGCAAAGAAGTGTCGCATTTACATTCATTTGAATAGTAGACGAGGAATGCATAACACTTCGCAATGAATATTATATCTTATCATGAAACATAGATATGAGATGCAATATCTCGTTTTAAGAAGCATTAGAACTCTATTGCTACGATACCTAGACATCTGCAGACGCTATTTCCTAGCAAGGAAGTGTCGCATTTACATTCATTTGAAGTGTAGACGAGGAATACATAACACTTCGCAAATCATATTATATCTTACCATGAAACATAGAAATGGGATGCGATATCGCGTTTTAAGAAGCACTAGAAAGCTATTGCTACGATACGTAGACATCTGCAAACGCTATTTCCTAGCGAGGAAGTGTCGCATTTATATTCATTTGAATCGTAGACGGGGAATAGATAACACTTCGCAATGAATATTATATCCTATCATGAAACATAGATATGAGATGCAATATCTCGTTTTAAGAAGCATTTGAGCTCTATTGCTTCGATACGTAGACATCTGCAAACGCTATTTCCTTGCAAGAAAGTGTATCATTTACATTAATTTGATGTGTAGACGAGGAATACATAACACTTCGCAAATCATATTATATCTTACCATGAAACATGGAAATGAGATGCGATATCGCGTTTTAAGAAGCATTAGAACTCTACTGCTACGATACGCAGACATCTGCAAACGCTATTTCCTAGCGAGGAAGTGTCGCATCCACATTCATTTGAAGTGTAGACGAGGAATACATAACACTCCGCAAATCATATTATATCTTACCATGAAACATAGAAATGAGATGCGATATCGCGGTTTAAGAAGCATTAGAACTCTATTGCTACGATACGTAGACATCTGCAAACGCTATTTCCTTGCAAGGAAGTGTCGCATTTACATTCATTTGAATCGTAGACGAGGAATGCATAACACTTCGCAATGAATATTATATCTTATCATGAAACATAGATATGAGATGCAATGTCTCGTTTTAAGAAACATTTGAACTCTATTGCTTCGATACGTAGACATCTGCAAACGCTATTTCCTTGCAAAGAAGTGTCGCATTTACATTCATTTGAAGTGTAGACGAGGAATACATAACTCTTCGCAAATCATATTATATCTTACCATGAAACATAGAAATGAGATGCGATATCGCGTTTTAAGAATCATAAGAACTATATTGTTACGATACGTAGACATCTGCAAACGCAATTTCCTTGCAAAGAAGTGTCGCATTTACATTCATTTGAAGTGTAGACGAGGAATACATAACACTTCGCAATGAATATTATATCTTATCATGAAACATAGATATGAGATGCAATATCTCGTTTTAAGAAGCATTTGAACTCTATTGCTTCGATACGTAGACATCTGCAAACGCTATTTCCTTGCAAAGAAGTGTCGCATTTACATTCATTTGAAGTGTAGACGAGGAATACATAACTCTTCGCAAATCATATTATATCTTACCATGAAACATAGAAATGGGATGCGATATCGCGTTTTAAGAACCATAAGAACTCTATTGCTACGATACGTGGACATCTGCAAACGCTATTTCCTTTCAAGGCAGTGTCGCATTTACATTCATTTGAAGTGTAGACGAGGAATACATAACACTCCGCAAATCATATTATATCTTACCATGAAACATAGAAATGAGATGCGACATCGCGTTCTAAGAAGCATTAGAACACTACTGCTACGATAGGTAGACATCTGCAAACGCTATTTCCTTGCAAGGAAGTGTCGCATTTACGTTCATTTGAATCGTAGACGGGGAATGCATAACACTTCGCAATGAATATTATATCTTATCATGAAGCATAGATATGAGATGCAATATCTCGTTTTAAGAAGCATTAGAACTCTATTGCTACGATACGTAGACATCTGCAAACGCTATTTCCTTGCAAGGAAGTGTCGCATTTACATTCATTTGATGTGTAGACGAGGAATACATAACACTTCGCAAATCATATTATATCTTACCATGAAACATAGAAATGAGATGCGATATCTCGTTTTAAGGATCATAAGAACTCTATTGCTACGATACGTAGACATCTGCAAACGCTATTTCCTTGCAAAGAAGTGTCGCATTTACATTCATTTGAATAGTAGACGAGGAATGCATAACACTTCGCAATGAATATTATATCTTATCATGAAACATAGATATGAGATGCAATATCTCGTTTTAAGAAGCATTAGAACTCTATTGCTACGATACCTAGACATCTGCAGACGCTATTTCCTAGCAAGGAAGTGTCGCATTTACATTCATTTGAAGTGTAGACGAGGAATACATAACACTTCGCAAATCATATTATATCTTACCATGAAACATAGAAATGGGATGCGATATCGCGTTTTAAGAAGCACTAGAAAGCTATTGCTACGATACGTAGACATCTGCAAACGCTATTTCCTAGCGAGGAAGTGTCGCATTTATATTCATTTGAATCGTAGACGGGGAATAGATAACACTTCGCAATGAATATTATATCCTATCATGAAACATAGATATGAGATGCAATATCTCGTTTTAAGAAGCATTTGAGCTCTATTGCTTCGATACGTAGACATCTGCAAACGCTATTTCCTTGCAAGAAAGTGTATCATTTACATTAATTTGATGTGTAGACGAGGAATACATAACACTTCGCAAATCATATTATATCTTACCATGAAACATGGAAATGAGATGCGATATCGCGTTTTAAGAAGCATTAGAACTCTACTGCTACGATACGCAGACATCTGCAAACGCTATTTCCTAGCGAGGAAGTGTCGCATCCACATTCATTTGAAGTGTAGACGAGGTATACATAACACTCCGCAAATCATATTATATCTTACCATGAAACATAGAAATGAGATGCGATATCGCGGTTTAAGAAGCATTAGAACTCTATTGCTACGATACGTAGACATCTGCAAACGCTATTTCCTTGCAAGGAAGTGTCGCATTTACATTCATTTGAATCGTAGACGAGGAATGCATAACACTTCGCAATGAATATTATATCTTATCATGAAACATAGATATGAGATGCAATGTCTCGTTTTAAGAAACATTTGAACTCTATTGCTTCGATACGTAGACATCTGCAAACGCTATTTCCTTGCAAAGAAGTGTCGCATTTACATTCATTTGAAGTGTAGACGAGGAATACATAACTCTTCGCAAATCATATTATATCTTACCATGAAACATAGAAATGAGATGCGATATCGCGTTTTAAGAATCATAAGAACTATATTGTTACGATACGTAGACATCTGCAAACGCAATTTCCTTGCAAAGAAGTGTCGCATTTACATTCATTTGAAGTGTAGACGAGGAATACATAACACTTCGCAATGAATATTATATCTTATCATGAAACATAGATATGAGATGCAATATCTCGTTTTAAGAAGCATTTGAACTCTATTGCTTCGATACGTAGACATCTGCAAACGCTATTTCCTTGCAAAGAAGTGTCGCATTTACATTCATTTGAAGTGTAGACGAGGAATACATAACTCTTCGCAAATCATATTATATCTTACCATGAAACATAGAAATGGGATGCGATATCGCGTTTTAAGAACCATAAGAACTCTATTGCTACGATACGTGGACATCTGCAAACGCTATTTCCTTTCAAGGCAGTGTCGCATTTACATTCATTTGAAGTGTAGACGAGGAATACATAACACTCCGCAAATCATATTATACCTTACCATGAAACATAGAAATGAGATGCAATATCGCGTTTTAAGAATCATAAGAACTCTATTGCTACGATACGTAGACATCTTCAAACGCTATTTCCTAGCAAGGAAGTGTCGCATTTACATTCATTTGAAGTGTAGACGAGGGCTACATAACACTTCGCAATGAATATTATATCTTACCATGAAACATAGATATGAGATGCAATATCTCGTCTTAGGAAGCATTTGAACTCTATCGCTTCGATACGTAGACATCTGCAAACGCTATTTCCTTGCAAGGAAGTGTCGCATTTACATTCTTTTGAAGTGAATAATAGGTATACATAACACTTCGCAATGTATACTATGCCTTGTCATGAACCGTAGAAATGAGATGCGATATCGCGTTTTAAGAAGCATTAGAACTCTATTGCTACGATACGTAGACATCTACAAACGCCGTTTCCTAGCAAGGAAGTGTCGCGTTTAAATTCATTTGAAATGTAGACGAGGACTACATAACACTTCGCAAATCATAATATATCTTACCATGAAACATAGAAATGAGATGCGATATCGCGTTTTAAGAAGCATTAGATCTCTATTGCTACGATACGTAGACATCTGCAAAACGCTATTTCCTAGCAAGGAAGTGTCGCATTTACATTCATTTGAAGTGTAGACGTGGAATACATAACATTTCGCAATGAATATTACATCTTATCATGAAACATAGAAATGAGATGCGATATCTCGTTTTAAGAAGCATTTGAACTCTATTGCTTCGATACGTAGACATCTGCAAACGCTATTTCCTAGCAAGGAAGTGTCGCGTTTACATCCATTTGAGTCGTTGACGAGGAATACATAACACTTCGCAATGAATATTATATCTTACCATGAAACATAGATATGAGATGCAATATCTCGTTCTAAGAAGCATTTGAAATCTATGGCTTCGATACGTAGACATCTGCAAACGCTATTTCCTAGCAAGGAAGTGTCGCATTTACATTCATTTGAAGTGTAGACGAGGACTGCATAACACTTCGCAAGTCATATTATATCTTACCATGAAACATAGAAATGAGATGCGATATCACGTTTTAAGAAGCATTAGAACTCCATCCCTACGATACGTAGACATCTGCAAACGCTATTTCCTAGCAAGGAAGTGCCGCATTTACATTCATTTGAAGTGTAGACGAGGAATATATAACATTTCGCAATGAATATTACATCTTATCATGAAACATATAAATGAGATGCGATATCTCGTTTTAAGAAGCATTTGAACTCTATCGCTTCGATACGTAGACATCTGCAAACGCTATTTCCTAGCAAGGAAGTGTCGCATTTACATTCATTTGAAGTGTAGACGAGGACTACATAACACTTCGCAAGTCATATTATATCTTACCATGAAACATAGAAATGAGATGCGATATCACGTTTTAAGAAGCATTAGAACTCCATCCATACGATACGTAGACATCTGCGAACGCTATTTCCTAGCAAGGATGTGTCGCATTTACATTTATTTGTAGTGTAGACGAGGACTACATAACACTTCGCAAATCATATTATATCTTACCGTGAAACATAGAAATGGGATGCGATATCGCGGTTTAAGAAGCATTAGAACTCTATTGCTACGATACGTAGACATCTACAAACGCCATTTCCTAGCAAGGAAGTGTCGCATTTACATTCATTTGAAGTGTAGACGAGGAATACATAACACTTCGCAATGAATATTACATCTTATCATGAAACATAGAAATGAGATGCGATATCACGTTTTAAGAAGCATTAGAACTCCATCCCTACGATACGTAGACATCTGCAAACGCTATTTCCTAGCAAGGATGTGTCGCATTTACATTTATTTGAAGTGTAGACGAGGACTACATAACACTTCGCAAATCATATTATATCTTACCATGAAACATAGAAATGAGATGCGAAATCGCGTTTTAGGAAGCATTAGAACTCTATTGCTACGATACGTAGACATCTGCAAAAGCTATTTCCTAGCAAGGAAGTGTCGCATTTACATTCACTTGAAGTGTAGACGAGGAATACATAACATTTCGCAATGAATATTACATCTTATCATGAAACATAGAAATGAGATGCGATATCTCGTTTTGAGAAGCATTTGAACTCTATTGCTTCGATACGTAGACATCTGCAAACGCTATTTCCTAGCAAGGAAGTGTCGCATTTACATCCATTTGAATCGTTGACGAGGAATACATAACACTTCGCAATGAATATTATATCTTACCATGAAACATAGATATGAGATGCAATATCTCGTTTTAAGAAGCATTTGAACTCTATCGCTTCGATACGTAGACATCTGCAAACGCCATTTCCTAGCTAGGAAGTGTCGCATTTACATTCATTTGAAGTGTAGACGAGGACTACACAACACTTCGCAAGTCATATTATATCTTACCATGAAACATAGAAATGAGATGCGATATCACGTTTTAAGAAGCATTAGAACACCATCCCTACGATACGTAGACATCTGCAAACGCTATTTCCTAGCAAGGATGTGTCGCATTTACATTTATTTGTATTGTAGACGAGGACTACATAACACTTCGCAAATCATATTATATCTTACCATGAAACATAGATATGAGATGCGAAATCGCTTATTAAGAAGCATTAGAACTCTATTGCTACGATACGTAGACATCTGCAAACGCTATTTCCTAGCAAGGAAGTGTCTCATTTACATTCATTTGAAGTGTAGACGAGGAATATATAACATTTCGCATTGAATATTTCATCTTATCATGAAACATGGAAATGAGATGCGATATCTCGTTTTAAGAAGCATTTGAACTCTATTGCTTCGATACGTAGACATCTGCAAACGCTATTTCCTTGTAAGGAAGTGTCTCATTCACATTCATTTGAAGTGTAGACGAGGACTACATAACACTTCGCCAATCATATTATATGTTACAATTAAACATAGAAATGAGATGCGATATCGCGTTTTAAGAAGCATTAGAACTCTATTGCAACGATAGGTAGACATCTGCAATCGCTGTTTCCTAGCAAGGAAGTGTCGCACTTACACTCATTTGAAGTGTAGACGAGGACTACATAACACTTCGCAAGTCATATTATATCTTACCATGAAACAAGAAATGAGAAGCAATATCGCGTTTTAAGAAGCATTAGAACTCTATTGCTACGATACGTAGACATCTACAAACGATATATCCTATGAAGGAAGTGTCGCGTTTACATTCATTTGAAATGTAGGCGAAGAATACATAACACTTCGCAATGAAAATTACATCTTATCATGAAACATAGAAATGAGATGCGATATCTCGTTTTAAGAAGCATTTGAACTCTATTGCTACGATAGGTAGACATCTGCAAACGCTATTTCCTAGCAAGGCAGTGTCGCATTTACATTCATTTGAAGTGTAGACGAGGACTACATAATAGTTCGCAAGTCGTATTATATCTTACCATAAAACATAGAAATGAGATGCAATATCGCGTTTTAAGAAGCATAAGATCTCTATTGCTACGATATGTAGACATCTGCAAACGCTATTTCCTTGCATGGAAGTGTCGCATTTATATTCATTTGAAGTGTAGACGAGGAATACATAACACTTCGCCAGTCATATTATATCTTACCATTGAACATAGGAATGAGATGCGATATCGCGGTTTAAGAAGCATTAGAACTCTATTGCTACGATAGGTAGACATCTGCAAACGCTATTTCCTAGCAAGGATGTGTCGCATTTACATTCATTTGAAGTGTAGTCGAGGACTACATAACACTTCGCAAGTCATATTATATCTTACCATGAAGCATAGAAATGAGATGCGATATCTCGTTTTAAGAAGCATTTGAACTCTATTGCTTCGATATGTAGACATCTGCAAACGGTATTTCCTAGCAAGGAAGTGTCGCATTTACATTCACTTGAAGTGTAGACGAGGACTACATAACACTTCTCAAGTCATATTATATCTTACCATGAAACATAGAAATGAGATGCAATATCGCGTTTAAAGAAGCATTAGAACTCTATTGCTACGATACGTAGACATCTTCAAACGCTATTTCCTAGGAAGGAAGTGTCGCATTTACATTCATTTGAAGTGTAGACGAGGACTGCATAACACTTCGCAATGAATATTTCATCTTATCATGAAACATGGAAATGAGATGCGATATCACGTTTTAAGAAGCATTAGAACTCCATCCCTACGATACGTAGACATCTGCAAACGCTATTTCCTAGCAAGGAAGTGCCGCATTTACATTCATTTGAAGTGTAGACGAGGAATATATAACATTTCGCAATGAATATTACATCTTATCATGAAACATATAAATGAGATGCGATATCTCGTTTTAAGAAGCATTTGAACTCTATCGCTTCGATACGTAGACATCTGCAAACGCTATTTCCTTGCAAGGAAGTGTCGCATTCACATTCATTTGAAGTGTAGACGAGGACTACATAACACTTCGCAAGTCATATTATATCATACCATGAAACATAGAAATGAGAAGCAATATCGCGTTTTAAGAAGCATTAGAACTCTATTGCTACGATACGTAGACATCTACAAACGATATTTCCTATGAAGGAAGTGTCGCGTTTACATTCATGTGAAATGTAGGCGAAGAATATATAACACTTCGCAATGAATATTACATCTTATCATGAAACATAAAAATGAGATGCGATATCTCGTTTTAAGAAGCATTTGAACTCTATCGCTTCGATACGTAGACATCTGCAAACGCTATTTCCTTGCATGGAAGTGTCGCATTTATATTCATTTGAAGTGTAGGCGAGGAATACATAACACTTCGCCAGTCATATTATATCTTAGCATTGAACATAGGAATGAGATGCGATATCGCGGTTTAAGAAGCATTAGAACTCTATTGCTACGATAGGTAGACATCTGCAAACGCTATTTCCTAGCAAGGCAGTGTCGCATTTACATTCATTTGAAGTGTAGACGAGGACTACATAACACTTCGCAAGTCGTATTATATCTTACCATAAAACATAGAAATGAGGTGCGATATCTCGTTTTAAGAAGCATTTGAACTCTATTGCTTCGATATGTAGACAACTGCAAACGCTATTTCCTAGCAAGGAAGTGTCGCATTTACATTCACTTGAAGTGTAGACGAGGACTACATAACACTTCTCAAGTCATATTATATCTTACCATGAAACATAGGAATGAGATGCAATATCGCGTTTTAAGAAGCATTAGAACTCTATTGCTACGATACGTAGACATCTTCAAACGCTATTTCCTAGCAAGGAAGTGTCGCATTTACATTCATTTGAAGTGTAGACGAGGGCTACATAAAACTTCGCAATGAATATTATATCTTACCATGAAACATAGGTATGAGATGCAATATCTCGTCTTAGGAAGCATTTGAACTCTATCGCTTCGATACGTAGACATCTGCAAACGCTATTTCCTTGCAAGGAAGTGTCGCATTTACATTCTTTTGAAGTGAATAATAGGTATACATAACACTTCGCAATGTATACTATGCCTTGTCATGAACCGTAGAAATGAGATGCGATATCGCGTTTTAAGAAGCATTAGAACTCTATTGCTACGATACGTAGACATCTACAAACGCCGTTTCCTAGCAAGGAAGTGTCGCGTTTAAATTCATTTGAAATGTAGACGAGGACAACATAACACTTCGCAAATCATAATATATCTTACCATGAAACATAGAAATGAGATGCGATATCGCGTTTTAAGAAGCATTAGATCTCTATTGCTACGATACGTAGACATCTGCAAAACGCTACTTCCTAGCAAGGAAGTGTCGCATTTACATTCATTTGAAGTGTAGACGTGGAATACATGACATTTCGCAATGAATATTACATCTTATCATGAAACATAGAAATGAGATGCGATATCTCGTTTTAAGAAGCATTTGAACTCTATTGCTTCGATACGTAGACATCTGCAAACGCTATTTCCTTGCAAGGAAGTGTCGCATTTACATTCTTCTGAAGAGAATAAAAGGTATACATAACACTTTACAATGAATATTATATCCTGTCATGCAACATAGAAATGAGATACGATATCGCGTTCTAAGAAGCATTAGAACTCCATCCCTACGATACGCAGACATCTGCAAGCGCTACTTCCTAGCAAGGATGTGTCGCATTTACGTTTATTTGAAGTGTAGACGAGGACTACATAACACTTCGCAAATCATATTATATCTTACCATGAAACATAGAAATGAGATGCGATATCGCGTATTAAGAAGCATTAGAACTCCATCCCTACGATACGTAGACATCTGCAAACGCTATTTCCTATCAAGGATGTGTCGCATTTACATTTATTTGAAGTGTAGACGAGGACTACATAACACTCAGAAAATCATATTATATCTTACCATGAAACATAGAAATGAGATGCGATATCGCGTTTTAAGAAGCATTAGAACTCTATTGCTACGATACGTAGATATCTGCAAACGCTATTTGCTAGCAAGGAAGTGTCGCATTTACATTCTTTTGAAGTGAATAATAGGTATACATAACACTTCGCAATGAATACTATACCTTGTCATGAAACGTAGAAATGAGATGCGATATCGCGTTTTAAGAAGCATTAGAACTCTATTGCTACGATACGTAGACATCTACAAACGATATTTCCTAGCAAGGAAGTGTCGCGTTTACATTCATTTGAAATGTAGACGAGGACTACATAACACTTCGCAAATCATATTATATCTTACCATGAAACATAGAAATGAGATGCGATATCGCGTTTTAAGAAGCATTAGAACTCTATTGCTACGATACGTAGACATCTGCAAACGCTATTTCCTAGCAAGGAAGTGTCGCATTTACATTCATTTGAAGTGTAGACGAGGAATACATGACACTTCGCAATGAATATTACATCTTATCATGAAACATAGAAATGAGATGCGATATCTCGTTTTAAGAAGCATTTGAACTCTATCGATTCGATACGTAGACATCTGCAAACGCTATTTCCTTGCATGGAAGTGTCGCATTTATATTCATTTGAAGTGTAGACGAGGAATACATAACACTTCGCCAGTCATATTATATCTTACCATTAAACATGGAAATCAGATGCGATTTCGCGGTTTAAGAAGCATTAGAAATCTATTGCTACGATAGGTAGACATCTGCAAACGCTATTTCCTAGCAAGGAAGTGTCGCATTTACATTCATTTGAAGTGTAGACGAGGACTACATAACACTTCGCGTGTCATATTATATCTTACCATGAAACATAGAAATGAGATGCAATATTTTGTTTTAAGAAGCATTACAAATCCATCCCTACGATACGTAGACATCTGCAAACGCTATTTCCAATCAAGGATGTGTCGCATTTACATTTATTAGAAGTGTAGACGAGGACTACATAACACTTAGAAAATCATATTATATCTTACCATGAAACATAGAAATGAGATGCGATATCGCGTTTTAAGAAGCATTAGAACTCTATTGCTACGATACGTAGATATCTGCAAACGCTATTTGCTAGCAAGGAAGTGTCGCATTTACATTCTTTTGAAGTGAATAATAGGTATACATAACACTTCGCAATGAATACTATACCTTGTCATGAAACGTAGAAATGAGATGCGATATCGCGTTTTAAGAAGCATTAGAACTCTATTGCTACGATACGTAGACATCTGCAAACGCTATTTCCTAGCAAGGAAGTGTCGCATTTACATCCATTTGAAGTGTAGACGAGGAATACATAACATTTCGCAATGAATATTACATCTGATCATGAAACATAGAATTGAGATGCGATATCTCGTTTTAAGAAGCATTTGAACTCTATTGCTTCGATACGTAGACATCTGCAAACGCTATTTCCTAGCAAGGAAGTGTCGCATTTACATCCATTTGAATCGTTTACGAGGAATACATAACATTTCGCAATGAATATTACATCTTATCATGGAACATAGATATGAGATGCAATATCTCGTTTTAAGAAGCATATGAACTCTATCGCTTCGATACGTAGACATCTGCAAACGCTATTTCCTTGCATGGAAGTGTCGCATTTATATTCATTTGAAGTGTGGACGAGGAATACATAACACTTCGCCAGTCATATTATATCTTACCATTGAACATAGAAATGAGATGAAATATCGCGGTTTAAGAAGCATTAGAACACTATTGCTACGATAGGTAGACATCTGCAAACGCTATTTCCTTGCAAGGATGTGTCGCATTTACATTTATTTGAAGTGTAGACGAGGACTATATAACACTTCGCAAATCATATTGTATCTTACCATGAAACATAGAAATGAGATGCGAAATCGCGTTTTAGGAAGCATTAGAACTCTATTGCTACGATACGTAGACATCTGCAAACGCTATTTCCTAGCAAGGAAGTGTCGCATTTACATTCATTTGAAGTGTAGACGAGGAATATATAACATTTCGCAATGAATATTACATCTTATCATGAAACATAGAAATGAGATGCGATATCACGTTTTGAGAAGCATTTGAACTCTATTGCTTCGATACGTAGACATCTGCAAACGCTATTTCCTTGCAAGGAAGTGTCGCATTCACATTCATTTGAAGTGTAGACGGGGAATACATAACACTTCGCCAATCATATTATATCTTACCATGAAACATAGAAATGCGATACGATATCACGTTTTAAGAAGCATTAGAACCCTAGCCCTACGATACGTAGACATCTGCAAACGCTATTTCCTTGCAAGGAAGTGTCGCGTTTACATTCATTTGAAGTGCAGACGAGGAATACATAACACTTCGCAATGAATATTACATCTTATCATGAAACATAGAAATGAGATGCGATATCACGTTTTAAGAAGCATTAGAACTCCATCCCTGCGATACGTAGACATCTGCAAACGCTATTACCTAGCAAGGAAGTGTCGCATTTACGTTCATTTGAAGTGTAGACGAGGACTACATAACACTTCGCAAATCATATTATATCTTACCATGAAACATAGGAATGAGATGCAATATCGCGTTTTAAGAAGCATAAGAACTCTATTGCTACGATACGTAGACATCTGCAAACGCTATTTCCTTGCAAGGATGTGTCGCATTTACATTTATTTGAGGTGTAGACGAGGACTATATAACACCTCGCAAATCATATTATATCTTACCATGAAACATAGAAATGAGGTGCGATATCTCGTTTTAAGAAGCATTTGAACTCTATTGCTTCGATATGTAGACAACTGCAAACGCTATTTCCTAGCAAGGAAGTGTCGCATTTACATTCACTTGAAGTGTAGACGAGGACTACATAACACTTCTCAAGTCATATTATATCTTACCATGAAACATAGAAATGAGATGCAATATCGCGTTTTAAGAAGCATTAGAACTCTATTGCTACGATACGTAGACATCTTCAAACGCTATTTCCTAGCAAGGAAGTGTCGCATTTACATTCATTTGAAGTGTAGACGAGGGCTACATAACACTTCGCAATGAATATTATATCTTACCATGAAACATAGATATGAGATGCAATATCTCGTCTTAGGAAGCATTTGAACTCTATCGCTTCGATACGTAGACATCTGCAAACGCTATTTCCTTGCAAGGAAGTGTCGCATTTACATTCTTTTGAAGTGAATAATAGGTATACATAACACTTCGCAATGTATACTATGCCTTGTCATGAACCGTAGAAATGAGATGCGATATCGCGTTTTAAGAAGCATTAGAACTCTATTGCTACGATACGTAGACATCTACAAACGCCGTTTCCTAGCAAGGAAGTGTCGCGTTTAAATTCATTTGAAATGTAGACGAGGACTACATAACACTTCGCAAATCATAATATATCTTACCATGAAACATAGAAATGAGATGCGATATCGCGTTTTAAGAAGCATTAGATCTCTATTGCTACGATACGTAGACATCTGCAAAACGCTATTTCCTAGCAAGGAAGTGTCGCATTTACATTCATTTGAAGTGTAGACGTGGAATACATAACATTTCGCAATGAATATTACATCTTATCATGAAACATAGAAATGAGATGCGATATCTCGTTTTAAGAAGCATTTGAACTCTATTGCTTCGATACGTAGACATCTGCAAACGCTATTTCCTTGCAAGGAAGTGTCGCATTTACATTCTTCTGAAGAGAATAAAAGGTATACATAACACTTTACAATGAATATTATATCCTGTCATGCAACATAGAAATGAGATACGATATCGCGTTCTAAGAAGCATTAGAACTCCATCCCTACGATACGTAGACATCTGCAAGCGCTACTTCCTAGCAAGGATGTGTCGCATTTACATTTATTTGAAGTGTAGACGAGGACTACATAACACTTCGCAAATCATATTATATCTTACCATGAAACATAGAAATGAGATGCGATATCGCGTATTAAGAAGCATTAGAACTCCATCCCTACGATACGTAGACATCTGCAAACGCTATTTCCTATCAAGGATGTGTCGCATTTACATTTATTTGAAGTGTAGACGAGGACTACATAACACTCAGAAAATCATATTATATCTTACCATGAAACATAGAAATGAGATGCGATATCGCGTTTTAAGAAGCATTAGAACTCTATTGCTACGATACGTAGATATCTGCAAACGCTATTTGCTAGCAAGGAAGTGTCGCATTTACATTCTTTTGAAGTGAATAATAGGTATACATAACACTTCGCAATGAATACTATACCTTGTCATGAAACGTAGAAATGAGATGCGATATCGCGTTTTAAGAAGCATTAGAACTCTATTGCTACGATACGTAGACATCTACAAACGATATTTCCTAGCAAGGAAGTGTCGCGTTTACATTCATTTGAAATGTAGACGAGGACTACATAACACTTCGCAAATCATATTATATCTTACCATGAAACATAGAAATGAGATGCGATATCGCGTTTTAAGAAGCATTAGAACTCTATTGCTACGATACGTAGACATCTGCAAACGCTATTTCCTAGCAAGGAAGTGTCGCATTTACATTCATTTGAAGTGTAGACGAGGAATACATGACACTTCGCAATGAATATTACATCTTATCATGAAACATAGAAATGAGATGCGATATCTCGTTTTAAGAAGCATTTGAACTCTATCGATTCGATACGTAGACATCTGCAAACGCTATTTCCTTGCATGGAAGTGTCGCATTTATATTCATTTGAAGTGTAGACGAGGAATACATAACACTTCGCCAGTCATATTATATCTTACCATTAAACATGGAAATCAGATGCGATTTCGCGGTTTAAGAAGCATTAGAAATCTATTGCTACGATAGGTAGACATCTGCAAACGCTATTTCCTAGCAAGGAAGTGTCGCATTTACATTCATTTGAAGTGTAGACGAGGACTACATAACACTTCGCGTGTCATATTATATCTTACCATGAAACATAGAAATGAGATGCAATATTTTGTTTTAAGAAGCATTACAAATCCATCCCTACGATACGTAGACATCTGCAAACGCTATTTCCAATCAAGGATGTGTCGCATTTACATTTATTAGAAGTGTAGACGAGGACTACATAACACTTAGAAAATCATATTATATCTTACCATGAAACATAGAAATGAGATGGGATATCGCGTTTTAAGAAGCATTAGAACTCTATTGCTACGATACGTAGATATCTGCAAACGCTATTTGCTAGCAAGGAAGTGTCGCATTTACATTCTTTTGAAGTGAATAATAGGTATACATAACACTTCGCAATGAATACTATACCTTGTCATGAAACGTAGAAATGAGATGCGATATCGCGTTTTAAGAAGCATTAGAACTCTATTGCTACGATACGTAGACATCTGCAAACGCTATTTCCTAGCAAGGAAGTGTCGCATTTACATTCATTTGAAGTGTAGACGAGGAATACATAACATTTCGCAATGAATATTACATCTGATCATGAAACATAGAAATGAGATGCGATATCTCGTTTTAAGAAGCATTTGAACTCTATTGCTTCGATACGTAGACATCTGCAAACGCTATTTCCTAGCAAGGAAGTGTCGCATTTACATCCATTTGAATCGTTTACGAGGAATACATAACATTTCGCAATGAATATTACATCTTATCATGGAACATAGATATGAGATGCAATATCTCGTTTTAAGAAGCATATGAACTCTATCGCTTCGATACGTAGACATCTGCAAACGCTATTTCCTTGCATGGAAGTGTCGCATTTATATTCATTTGAAGTGTGGACGAGGAATACATAACACTTCGCCAGTCATATTATATCTTACCATTGAACATAGAAATGAGATGAAATATCGCGGTTTAAGAAGCATTAGAACACTATTGCTACGATAGGTAGACATCTGCAAACGCTATTTCCTTGCAAGGATGTGTCGCATTTACATTTATTTGAAGTGTAGACGAGGACTATATAACACTTCGCAAATCATATTGTATCTTACCATGAAACATAGAAATGAGATGCGAAATCGCGTTTTAGGAAGCATTAGAACTCTATTGCTACGATACGTAGACATCTGCAAACGCTATTTCCTTGCAAGGAAGTGTCGCGTTTACATTCATTTGAAGTGCAGACGAGGAATACATAACACTTCGCAATGAATATTACATCTTATCACGAAACATAGAAATGAGATGCGATATCACGTTTTAAGAAGCATTAGAACTCCATCCCTGCGATACGTAGACATCTGCAAACGCTATTACCTAGCAAGGAAGTGTCGCATTTACGTTCATTTGAAGTGTAGACGAGGACTACATAACACTTCGCAAATCATATTATATCTTACCATGAAACATAGGAATGAGATGCAATATCGCGTTTTAAGAAGCATAAGAACTCTATTGCTACGATACGTAGACATCTGCAAACGCTATTTCCTTGCAAGGATGTGTCGCATTTACATTTATTTGAGGTGTAGACGAGGACTATATAACACCTCGCAAATCATATTATATCTTACCATGAAACATAGAAATGAGATGCGAAATCGCGTTTTAGGAAGCATTAGAACTCTATTGCTACGATACGTAGACATCTGCAATCGCTATTTCCTAGCAAGAAAGTGTCGCGTTTACATTCATTTGAAGTGTAGACGAGAACTACATAACACTTCGCATGTCATATTATATCTTACCATGAAACATAGAAATGAGATGCAATATCGCGTTTTAAGAAGCATAAGAACTCTATTGCTACGATACGTAGACATCTGCAAACGCTATTTCCTTGCAAGGATGTGTCGCATTTACATTTATTTGAACTGTAGACGAGGACTATATAACACTTCGCAAATCATATTATATCTTACCATGAAACATAGAAATGAGATGCGATATCTCGTTTTAAGAAGCATTTGAACTCTATTGCTTCGATACGTAGACATCTGCAAACGCTATTTCCTAGCAAGGAAGTGTCGCATTTACATCCATTTGAATCGTTGACGAGGAATACATAACATTTCGCAATGAATATTACATCTTATCATGAAACATAGATATGAGATGCAATATCTCGTTTTAAGAAGCATATGAACTCTATCGCTTCGATACGTAGACATCTGCAAACGCTATTTCCTTGCATGGTAGCGTCGTATTTACATTCATTTGAAGTGTAGACGAGGAATACATAACACTTTGCCAATCACATTATATCTTACCATTAAACATGGAAATGAGATTCGATTTCGCGGTTTAAGAAGCATTAGAAATCTATTGCTACGATAGGTAGACATCTGCAAACGCTATTTCCTAGCATAGAAGGGTCGCATTTACATTCATTTGAAGTGTAGACGAGGACTACATAACACTTCGCGTGTCATATTATATCTTACCATGAAACATAGAAATGAGATGCAATATCGCGTATTAAGAAGCATAAGAACTCTATTGCTACGATACGTAGACATCTGCAAAGGCTATTTCCTTGGAAGGAAGTGTCGCATTTACATTCTTCTGAAGAGAATAAGAGGTATACATAACACTTTACAATGAATATTATATCCTATCATGCAACATAGAAATGAGATACGATATCGCGTTTTAAGAAGCATTAGAACTCTATCCTTACGATACGTAAACATCTGCAAACGCTATTTCCTAGAAAGGAAGAGTCGCATTTACATTCATTTGAAGTGTAGACGAGGAATACATAACATTTCGCAATGAATATTACATCTTATCATGAAACATAGATATGAGATGCAATATCTCGTTTTAAGAAGCATTTGAACTCTATCGCTTCGATACGTAGACATCTGCAAACGCTATTTCCTTGCATGGAAGTGTCGCATTTATATTCATTTGAAGTGTAGACGAGGAATACATAACACTTCGCCAGTCATATTATATCTTACCATTGAACATAGAAATGAGATGAAATATCGCGGTTTAAGAAGCATTAGAACTCTATTGCTACGATAGGTAGACATCTGCAAACGCTATTTCCTAGCAAGAAAGTGTCGCATTTACATTCATTTGAAGTGTAGACGAGAACTACATAACACTTCGCATGTCATATTATATCTTACCATGAAACATAGAAATGAGATGCAATATCGCGTTTTAAGAAGCATAAGAACTCTATTGCTACGATACGTAGACATCTGCAAACGCTATTTCCTTGCAAGGATGTGTCGCATTTACATTTATTTGAAGTGTAGACGAGGACTATATAACACTTCGCAAATCATATTATATCTTACCATGAAACATAGAAATGAGATGCGAAATCGCGTTTTAGGAAGCATTAGAACTCTATTGCTACGATACGTAGACATCTGCAAACGCTATTTCCTAGCAAGGAAGTGTCGCATTTACATTCATTTGAAGTGTTGACGAGGAATACATAACACTTCGCAATGAATATTACATCTTATCATGAAACATAGATATGAGATGCAATATCTCGTTTTAAGAAGCATTTGAAATCTATCGCTTCGATACGTAGACGTCTGCAAACGCTATTTCCTTGCCTGGTAGTGTCGCATTTACTGTCACGTCCCGAGGTGCGGTTGCGCTCGCAACGGTGGCACAAAGTCGTAACCGTTGCCGAAAATAACGCGAAGTGCGTCCGGACCGGGTTCGTTGGCGTTTCGGACTCGATAAAACGAAAATTAACACTAAACTTACCTTGCGAAGGCTTGATTCCGCTGTCTGATTTCTCTTTCCAGGTACCTGGAGCGCCTTGGATCCGCAACCGGGGTGGCGGCGGCGTACGGCTGGAACGGAGGTACGTCTACGGGAATAAGCGTCCAGGAGGGTTGACTCCGGCTGGCAAGTATCGGCGTTTGGCCCTGAAGATCGGCGACTTGTACGGGTCGTGCCGCGAAGGAAACCTCCTTCACAGGAACCAGGACTCGAGCGCAGGAAATTGGATATTCTGGTGCATCACCCACGTATTCCCGAGCGAGACGACGAATAAACTCTCTCCTCCCCGCGCGTCGTGTACGCTTTGTCGGAGGTGCAAGGCTCATCGAGAATACTTGAACTTCGGTCGAGTACGGCGCGGCTAAGCGTTGGTTCGCTCTAGCTTACCGGGATCAACCTGGGCGCAAGATATTCTATACACGGTAGAAGTGAGGATGGAGCATCTAAGCGCTGGTTCGCTCTAGTCGTCGAGCCTCAAGACTATCGCAGATGAGATATAGAAATAGAATAATCGCGAGCGTACCCGTGGATTAGAATTAAGGAATTGTATTTGAACTCGAATAAAGATACTTTGAATCTGGTAAAAATAAACTATATTCTATGATTTCACTATACTAGATACACTTGACTAAATTCTAAGTTACTGACTAACGATTACAATGAGAATTAGAAATAGTATGAAGTATCGAATGGACTCCGCAATGGGAGTATGGATAGAGACGAATGCATTAGAGCTAATTGCTCGTTGCGAATGAGCCTATTGCTCGGATCGAAAGTGCATCGTTCGGATGCTGGATTAGAACTCCTCGGTTCGGAGGGGAGTTAGGAACTCTTCGGTTCAGAGGTGAGATAGGGACTGACTCTCGGATCTCGCGTCCGCGACCTCTTCGGGACGCGCCGCGCGCGAGTCGCTGGGCCCTCGCGGTGGGGCGGACGGTCGGAGTAGGGCGGCCGCTCGGCCCTCGTGGTGGGGCGGCCGTTCGGAGTGGGGCGCGGTCCGCGTTATGCGTGAGCCGCGAGCGTCGAGTGTGCGCGCGAGTGCAACGGAACATAACCGTGCATGAATGAAATATATACATATATTCACTTAAATCTAGGTGTGTGTTGGTGTGTATGTACATATATGAGTAGTGTGCTTATCCTAGTCCCATATGTACGAGAAGTACGTATAGGGCTTCGTGATCGCTGGGGATTCAACCCAGTACGTGTCGGAGAGCTCCTCGCCCTCGTAATACGGGGTGAAGTCCTCCCCCTCGTGTGTGGAGATCGCGCGTGGGCGCGGCATGCTGCATCCTTCTTCCCTCTCGTACCTTTGTCTCCTTCTGCAGGGACGGCGAGTCGGCTGATGGCCCGTGTGCAGGGGCTCCGGATACGGATGCTGGGGATGATGAGGTGGACGCCGGAGGGTGGCAGGCGGTACGCCTGACGTTACACTTACCATGAAACATAGAAATGAGATGCGATATCGCGTTTTAAGAATCATATGAACTCTATTGCTACGATACGTAGACATCTGCAATCGCTATTTCCTTGCAAGGAAGTGTCGCGTTTACAATCATTTGAAGTGTAGACGAGGAATACATAACACTTCGCAAATCATATTATATCTTACCATGAAACAGAGAAATGAGATGGGATATCGCGCTTTAAGAAGCATTAGAACTCTATTGCTACGATACCTAGATATCTGCAGAAGCTATTTCCTAGCAAGGAAGTGTCGCATTTACATTCATTTGAAGTGTAGACGAGGAATACATGATACTTCGCAAATCATATTATATCTTACCATGAAACATAGAAATGAGATGCGATATCGCGTTTTAAGAAGCACTAGAACACTATTGCTACGATACCTAGACATCTGCAGACGCTATTTCCTAGCAAGGAAGTGTTGCATTAACATTCATTTGAAGTGTAGACGAGGAATACATGACACATCGCAAACCATATTATATCTTACCATGAAACATAGAAATGAGATGCGATATCGCGTTTTAAGAAGCATTAGAAATCTATTGCTACGATACGTAGACATCTGCAAACGCTATTTCCTTGCAAGGTAGTGTCGCATTTACATTCATTTGAAGTGTAGACGTGGAATACATGACACTTCGCAAATCATATTATATCTTACCATGAAACATAGAAATGAGATGCGATATCGCGCTTTAAGAATCATATGAACTCTATTGCTTCGATACGTAGACTCTGCAAACGCTATTTCCTAGCAAGGAAGTGTCGCATTTACATTCATTTGAAGAGTAGACGAGGAATCCATGACGCTTCGCAAATCATATTATATCTTACCATGAAACATAGAAATGAGATGCGATATCGCGTTTTAAGAAGCATTAGAAATCTATTGCTACGATACGTAGACATCTGCAGACGCTATTTCCTTGCAAGGAAGTGTCGCATTTACGTTCATTTGAAGTGTAGACGAGGAATACATAAAACTTCGCAAATCATGTTATATCTTACCATGAAACATAGAAATGAGATGCGATATCGCGCTTTAAGAATCAAATGAACTCTATTGCTATGATACGTAGACATCTGCAATCGCTATTTCCTTGCAAGGAAGTGTCGCATTTACATTCATTTGAAGTGTAGACGAGGAATACATGACACTTCGCAAATCATTTTAATTCTTACCATGAAACATAGAAATGAGATGCGATATCATGTTTGAAGAAGCATTAGAACTCTATTGCTACGATACCTAGACATCTGCAGACGCTATTTCCTAGCAAGGAAGTGTCGCATTTACATTCTCTTGAAGTGTAGACGAGGAATACATGATACTTCGCAAATCATATTATATCTTACCATGAAACATAGAGATGAGATGCGATATCGCGTTTTAATAAGGATTTGAACTCTATTGCTACGATACCTAGACATCTGCAGACGCTATTTCCTAGGAAGGAAGTGTCGCATTTACATTCATTTGAAGTGTAGACGAGGAATACATGATACATCGCAAATCATGTTATATCTTACCATGGACCATAGAAATGAGATGCGATATCGCGTTTTAAGAAGCATTAGAACACTACTGCTACGATAGGTAGACTTTTGCAAACGCTATTTCCTTGCAAGGAAGTGTCGCATTTACATTCATTTGAAGTGTAGACGAGGAATACATGATACTTCGCAAGTCATATTATATCTTACCATGAAACATAGAAATGAGATGCGATAACGCGTTTTAAGAATCATAAGAACTCTATTGCTACGATACGTAGACATCTGCAAACGCTATTTCCTTGCAAGGAAGTGTCGCATTTACATTCATTTGAATCGTAGACGAGGAATGCATAACACTTCGCAATGAATATTATATCTTATCATGAAAGATAGATATGAGATGCAATATCTCGTTTTAGGAAGCATTTGAACTCTATTGCTTCGATACGTAGACATCTGCAAACGCTATTTCCTTGCAAGGAAGAGTCGCATTTACATCCATTTGAATCGTAGACGTGGAATGCATAACACTTCGCAATGAATATTATATCTTATCATGAAACATAGATATGAGATGCAATATCTCGTTTTAGGAAGCATTTGAACTCTATTGCTTCGATACGTAGCCATCTGCAAACGCTATTTCCTTGCAAGGAAGTGTCGCATTTACATTCATTTGTAGTGTAGACGAGGAATACATGACACGTCGCAAATCATATTATATCTTACCATGAAACATAGAAATGAGATTCGATATCGCGTTTTGAGTAGCATTAGAAAGCTGTTGCTACGATACGTAGACATCTGCAAACGCTATTTCCTAGCGAGGAAGTATCGCATTCACATTCATTTGAAGTGTAGACGAGTAATACATAACACTTCGCAAATCATGTTACATCTCACCATGAAGCATAGAAGTGAGATGCGATATCGCGTTTTAAGTATCATATGAACTCTATTGCTACGATACGTAGACATCTGCAATCGCTATTTTCTTGCAAGGAAGTGTCGCATTTACATTCATTTGAAGTGTAGACGAGGAATACATAACACTTCGCAAATCATATTATATCTTACCATGAAACATAGAAATGAGATGCGATATCGCGTTTTAAGAAGCATTAGAAATCTATTGCTACGATACGTAGACATCTGCAAACGCCATTTCCTAGCGAGGAAGTGTCGCATTCACATTCATTTGAAGTATAGACGAGGAATACACAATACTTCGCAAATCATATTATATCTTACCATGAAACATAGAAATTAGATGCGATATCGCGTTTTAAGAATCATAAGAACTCTATTGCTACGATACGTAGAAATCTGCAAACGCTATTTCCTTGCAAGGAAGTGTCGCATTTACATTCATTTGAAGTGTAGACGAGGAATACATAACACTTCGCAAATCATATTATATCTTACCATGAATCATAGAAATGAGATGCGATATCGCGTTTTAAGAATTATAAGAACTCTATTGCTACGATACGTAGACATCTGCAAACGCTATTTCCTTGCAAGGAAGTGTCGCATTTACATTCATTTGAATCGTAGTCGAGGAATGCATAACACTTCGCAATGAATATTATATCTTATCAGGAAACATAGATATGAGATTGAATATCTCGTTTTAAGAAGTATTTGAACTGTATTGCTTCGATACGTAGACATCTGCAAACGCTAATTCCTAGCAAGGAAGTGTCGCATTTGCATCCATTTGAATCGTAGACGAGGAATGCATAACACTTCGCAATGAATATTATATCTTATCATGAAAGATAGATATGAGATGCAATATCTCGTTCTAGGAAGCATTTGAACTCTATTGCTTCGATACGTAGACATCTGCAAACGCTATTTCCTTGCAAGGAAGAGTCGCATTTACATCCATTTGAATCGTAGACGTGGAATGCATAACACTTCGCAATGAATATTATATCTTATCATGAAACATAGATATGAGATGCAATATCTCGTTTTAGGAAGCATTTGAACTCTATTGCTTCGATACGTAGACATCTGCAAACGCTATTTCCTTGCAAGGAAGAGTCGCATTTACATTCATTTGGAGTGTAGACGAGGAATACATGATACTTCGCAAATCATATTATATCTTACCATGAAACATAGAGATGAGATGCGATATCGCGTTTTAAGAAGCGCTTGAACTCTATTGCTTCGATACGTAGCCATCTGCAAACGCTATTTCCTTGCAAGGAAGTGTCGCATTTACATTCATTTGTAGTGTAGACGAGGAATACATGACACGTCGCAAATCATATTATATCTTACCATGAAACATAGAAATGAGATTCGATATCGCGTTTTGAGTAGCATTAGAAAGCTATTGCTACGATACGTAGACATCTGCAAACGCTATTTCCTAGCGAGGAAGTTTCGCATTCACATTCATTTGAAGTGTAGACGAGGAATACACAAAACTTCGCAAATCATATTATATCTTACCATGAAACATAGAAATAAGATGCGATAACGCGTTTTAAGAATCATAAGAACTCTATTGCTACGATACGTAGACATCTGCAAACGCTATTTCCTTGCAAGGAAGTGTCGCATTTACATTCATTTGAATCGTAGTCGAGGAATGCATAACACTTCGCAATGAATATTATATCTTATCAGGAAACATAGATATGAGATTGAATATCTCGTTTTAAGAAGCATTTGAACTGTATTGCTTCGATACGTAGACATCTGCAAACGCTAATTCCTAGCAAGGAAGTGTCGCATTTACATCCATTTGAATCGTAGACGAGGAATGCATAACACTTCGCAATGAATATTATATCTTATCATGAAAGATAGATATGAGATGCAATATCTCGTTTTAGGAAGCATTTGAACTCTATTGCTTCGATACGTAGACATCTGCAAACGCTATTTCCTTGCAAGGAAGAGTCGCATTTACATCCATTTGAATCGTAGACGTGGAATGCATAACACTTCGCAATGAATATTATATCTTATCATGAAACATAGATATGAGATGCAATATCTCGTTTTAGGAAGCATTTGAACTCTATTGCTTCGATACGTAGACATCTGCAAACGCTATTTCCTTGCAAGGAAGAGTCGCATTTACATTCATTTGGAGCGTAGACGAGGAATACAGGATACTTCGCAAATCATATTATATCTTACCATGAAACATAGAGATGAGATGCGATATCTCGTTTTAAGAAGCGTTTGAACTCTATTGCTTCGATACGTAGCCATCTGCAAATGCTATTTCCTTGCAAGGAAGTATCGCATTTACATTCATTTGTAGTGTAGACGAGGAATACATGACACGTCGCAAATCATATTATATCTTACCATGAAACATAGAAATGAGATTCGATATCGCGTTTTGAGTAGCATTAGAAAGCTGTTGCTACGATACGTAGACATCTGCAAACGCTATTTCCTAGCGAGGAAGTATCGCATTCACATTCATTTGAAGTGTAGACGAGTAATACATAACACTTCGCAAATCATGTTATATCTCACCATGAAGCATAGAAGTGAGATGCGATATCGCGTTTTAAGTATCATATGAACTCTATTGCTACGATACGTAGACATCTGCAATCGCTATTTCCTTGCAAGGAAGTGTCGCATTTACATTCATTTGAAGTGTAGACGAGGAATACATAACACTTCGCAAATCATATTATATCTTACCATGAAACATAGAAATGAGATGCGATAACGCGTTTTAAGAAGCATTAGAAATCTATTGCTACGATACGTAGACATCTGCAAACGCCATTTCCTAGCGAGGAAGTGTCGCATTCACATTCATTTGAAGTGTAGACGAGGAATACACAATACTTCGCAAATCATATTATATCTTACCATGAAACATAGAAATTAGATGCGATATCGCGTTTTAAGAATCATAAGAACTCTATTGCTACGATACGTAGAAATCTGCAAACGCTATTTCCTTGCAAGGAAGTGTCGCATTTACATTCATTTGAAGTGTAGACGAGGAATACATAACACTTCGCAAATCATATTATATCTTACCATGAATCATAGAAATGAGATGCGATATCGCGTTTTAAGAATCATAAGAACTCTATTGCTACGATACGTAGCCATCTGCAAACGCTATTTCCTTGCAAGGAAGTGTCGCATTTACATTCATTTGTAGTGTAGACGAGGAATACATGACACGTCGCAAATCATATTATATCTTACCATGAAACATAGAAATGAGATTCGATATCGCGTTTTGAGTAGCATTAGAAAGCTATTGCTACGATACGTAGACATCTGCAAACGCTATTTCCTAGCGAGGAAGTTTCGCATTCACATTCATTTGAAGTGTAGACGAGGAATACACAAAACTTCGCAAATCATATTATATCTTACCATGAAACATAGAAATGAGATGCGATAACGCGTTTTAAGAATCATAAGAACTCTATTGCTACGATACGTAGACATCTGCAAACGCTATTTCCTTGCAAGGAAGTGTCGCATTTACATTCATTTGAATCGTAGTCGAGGAATGCATAACACTTCGCAATGAATATTATATCTTATCAGGAAACATAGATATGAGATTGAATATCTCGTTTTAAGAAGCATTTGAACTGTATTGCTTCGATACGTAGACATCTGCAAACGCTAATTCCTAGCAAGGAAGTGTCGCATTTACATCCATTTGAAACGTAGACGAGGAATGCATAACACTTCGCAATGAATATTATATCTTATCATGAAAGATAGATATGAGATGCAATATCTCGTTTTAGGAAGCATTTGAACTGTATTGCTTCGATACGTAGACATCTGCAAACGCTATTTCCTTGCAAGGAAGAGTCGCATTTACATCCATTTGAATCGTAGACGTGGAATGCATAACACTTCGCAATGAATATTATATCTTATCATGAAACATAGATATGAGATGCAATATCTCGTTTTAGGAAGCATTTGAACTCCATTGCTTCGATACGTAGACATCTGCAAATGCTATTTCCTTGCAAGGAAGTATCGCATTTACATTCATTTGTAGTGTAGACGAGGAATACATGACACGTCGCAAATCATATTATATCTTACCATGAAACATAGAAATGAGATTCGATATCGCGTTTTGAGTAGCATTAGAAAGCTGTTGCTACGATACGTAGACATCTGCAAACGCTATTTCCTAGCGAGGAAGTATCGCATTCACATTCATTTGAAGTGTAGACGAGTAATACATAACACTTCGCAAATCATGTTATATCTCACCATGAAGCATAGAAGTGAGATGCGATATCGCGTTTTAAGTATCATATGAACTCTATTGCTACGATACGTAGACATCTGCAATCGCTATTTCCTTGCAAGGAAGTGTCGCATTTACATTCATTTGAAGTGTAGACGAGGAATACATAACACTTCGCAAATCATATTATATCTTACCATGAAACATAGAAATGAGATGCGATAACGCGTTTTAAGAAGCATTAGAAATCTATTGCTACGATACGTAGACATCTGCAAACGCCATTTCCTAGCGAGGAAGTGTCGCATTCACATTCATTTGAAGTGTAGACGAGGAATACACAATACTTCGCAAATCATATTATATCTTACCATGAAACATAGAAATTAGATGCGATATCGCGTTTTAAGAATCATAAGAACTCTATTGCTACGATACGTAGAAATCTGCAAACGCTATTTCCTTGCAAGGAAGTGTCGCATTTACATTCATTTGAAGTGTAGACGAGGAATACATAACACTTCGCAAATCATATTATATCTTACCATGAATCATAGAAATGAGATGCGATATCGCGTTTTAAGAATCATAAGAACTCTATTGCTACGATACGTAGCCATCTGCAAACGCTATTTCCTTGCAAGGAAGTGTCGCATTTACATTCATTTGTAGTGTAGACGAGGAATACATGACACGTCGCAAATCATATTATATCTTACCATGAAACATAGAAATGAGATTCGATATCGCGTTTTGAGTAGCATTAGAAAGCTATTGCTACGATACGTAGACATCTGCAAACGCTATTTCCTAGCGAGGAAGTTTCGCATTCACATTCATTTGAAGTGTAGACGAGGAATACACAAAACTTCGCAAATCATATTATATCTTACCATGAAACATAGAAATGAGATGCGATAACGCGTTTTAAGAATCATAAGAACTCTATTGCTACGATACGTAGACATCTGCAAACGCTATTTCCTTGCAAGGAAGTGTCGCATTTACATTCATTTGAATCGTAGTCGAGGAATGCATAACACTTCGCAATGAATATTATATCTTATCAGGAAACATAGATATGAGATTGAATATCTCGTTTTAAGAAGCATTTGAACTGTATTGCTTCGATACGTAGACATCTGCAAACGCTAATTCCTAGCAAGGAAGTGTCGCATTTACATCCATTTGAAACGTAGACGAGGAATGCATAACACTTCGCAATGAATATTATATCTTATCATGAAAGATAGATATGAGATGCAATATCTCGTTTTAGGAAGCATTTGAACTGTATTGCTTCGATACGTAGACATCTGCAAACGCTATTTCCTTGCAAGGAAGAGTCGCATTTACATCCATTTGAATCGTAGACGTGGAATGCATAACACTTCGCAATGAATATTATATCTTATCATGAAACATAGATATGAGATGCAATATCTCGTTTTAGGAAGCATTTGAACTCCATTGCTTCGATACGTAGACATCTGCAAACGTTATTTCCTTGCAAGGAAGAGTCGCATTTACATCCATTTGAATCGTAGACGTGGAATGCATAACACTTCGCAATGAATATTATATCTTATCATGAAACATAGATATGAGATGCAATATCTCGTTTTAGGAAGCATTTGAACTCTATTGCTTCGATACGTAGACATCTGCAAACGCTATTTCCTTGCAAGGAAGAGTCGCATTTACATTCATTTGGAGTGTAGACGAGGAATACATGATACTTCGCAAATCATATTATATCTTACCATGAAACATAGAGATGAGATGCGATATCTCATTTTAAGAAGCGTTTGAGCTCTATTGCTTCGATACGTAGCCATCTGCAAACGCTATTTCCTTGCAAGGAAGTGTCGCATTTACATTCATTTGTAGTGTAGACGAGGAATACATGACACGTCGCAAATCATATTATATCTTACCATGAAACATAGAAATGAGATTCGATATCGTGTTTTGAGTAGCATTAGAAAGCTGTTGCTACGATACGTAGACATCTGCAAACGCTATTTCCTTGCAAGGAAGAGTCGCATTTACATTCATTTGGAGTGTAGACGAGGAATACATGATACTTCGCAAATCATATTATATCTTACCATGAAACATAGAGATGAGATGCGATATCTCGTTTTAAGAAGCGTTTGAGCTCTATTGCTTCGATACGTAGCCATCTGCAATCGCTATTTCCTTGCAAGGAAGTGTCGCATTTACATTCATTTGTAGTGTAGACGAGGAATACATAACACTTCGCAAATCATATTATATCTTACCATGAAACATAGAAATGAGATGCGATATCGCGTTTTAAGAAGCATTAGAAATCTATTGCTACGATACGTAGACATCTGCAAACGCCATTTCCTAGCGAGGAAGTGTCGCATTCACATTCATTTGAAGTGTAGACGAGGAATACACAATACTTCGCAAATCATATTATATCTTACCATGAAACATAGAAATTAGTTGCGATATCGCGTTTTAAGAATCATAAGAACTCTATTGCTACGATACGTAGAAATATGCAAACGCTATTTCCTTGCAAGGAAGTGTCGCATTTACATTCATTTGAAGTGTAGACGAGGAATACATAACACTTCGCAAATCATATTATATCTTACCATGAATCATAGAAATGAGATGCGATATCGCGTTTTAAGAAGCATTAGAACTCTATTGCTACGATACGTAGAAATCTGCAAACGCTATTTCCTTGCAAGGAAGTGTCGCATTTACATTCATTTGAATCGTAGACGAGGAATGCATAACACTTCGCAATGAATATTATATCTTATCAGGAAACATAGATATGTGAAGCAATATCTCGTTTTAAGAAGCATTTGAACACTATTGCTTCGATACGTAGACATCTGCAAACGCTATTTTCTAGCAAGGAAGTGTCGCATTTACATTCATTTGAAGTGTAGGCGGGGAATACATAACACTTCGCAATGAATATTACATCCTATCATGAAACATAGAATTGAGAGGCGATATCTTGTTTTAGGAAGCATTTGAACTCTATTGCTCCGATACGTGGACATCTGCAAACGCTATTTCCTTGCAAGGAAGAGTCGCATTTACATTCATTTGAAGTGCAGACGAGGAATACATGATACTTCGCAAATCATATTATATCTTACCATGAAACATAGAGATGAGATGCGATATTGCGTTTTAAGAAGCATTTGAACACTATTGCTTCGATACGTAGACATCTGCAGATGCTATTTCCTAGCAAGGAAGTGTCGCATTTACATTTATTTGAAGTGTAGACGAGGAATACATGTCACTTCGCAAATCATATTATATCTTACCATGAATCATAAAAATGAGACGCGATATCGCGTTTTAAGGAGCATTAGAACTCTATTGCTGCGATACCTAGACATCTGCAGACGCTATTTCCTAGCAAGGTAGTGTCGCATTTACATTCATTTGAAGTGTAGACGAGGAATACATGACACTTCGCAAATCATATTATATCTTACCATGAAACATAGAAATGAGATGCGATATCGCGTTTTAAGGATCATAAGAACTCTATTGCTACGATACGTAGACATCTGCAAACGCTATTTCCTAGCAAGGAAGTGCCGCATTTACATTCATTTGAAGTGTGGACGAGGAATACATGACACTTCGCAAATCATATTATATCTTACCATGAAACATAGAAATGAGATGCGATATCGCGTTTTAAGAAGCATCAGAAATCCATTGCTACGATACGTACACATCTGCAAACGCTATTTCCTTGCAATAAAGTGTCGCATTTACATTCATTTGAAGTGTAGACGAGGAATACATAACACTTCGCAAATCATATTATATCTTACCATGAAACATAGAAATGGGATGCGATATCGCGTTTTAAGAAGCATTAGAACTCTACTGCTACGATACGTAGACATCTGCAATCGCTATTTCCTTGCAACGAAGTGTCGCATTTACTTTCATTTGAATCGTAGACGAGGAATGCATAACACTTCGCAATGAATATTATATCTTACCATGAAACATAGAAATGAGATGCGATATCGCGTTTTAAGAATCATAAGAACTCTATTGCTACGATACGTAGACATCTGCAAACGCTATTTCCTTGCAAGGAAGTGTCGCATTTACATTCAGTTGATGTGTTGATGAGGAATACATAACACTTCGCAAATCATATTATATCTTACCATGAAACATAGAAATGAGATGCGACATCGCGTTCTAAGAAGCATTAGAACACTACTGCTACGATAGGTAGACATTTGCAAACGCTATTTCCTTGCAAGGAAGTGTCGCATTTACATTCATTTAAAGTGTATACGAGGGATACATAACACTTCGCAAATCATATTATATCTTAACATGAAACATAGAAATGAGATGCGATATCGCGTTTTAAGAAGCATTAGAACTCTATTGCTACGATACCTAGACATCTGCAGACGCTATTTCCTAGCAAGGAAGTGTCGCATTTACATTCATTTGAAGTGTGGACGAGGAATACATGACACTTCGCAAATCATATTATATCTTACCATGAAACATAGAAATGAGATGCGATATCGCGTTTTAAGAAGCATCAGAAATCCATTGCTACGATACGTAGACATCTGCAAACGCTATTTCCTTGCAAGAAAGTGTCGCATTTACATTCATTTGAAGTGTAGACGAGGAATACATAACACTTCGCAAATCATATTATATCTTACCATGAAACATAGAAATGAGATGCGATATCGCGTTTTAAGGATCATATGAACTCTATTGCTACGATACGTAGACATCTGCAATCGCTATTTCCTTGCAACGAAGTGTCGCATTTACTTTCATTTGAATCGTAGACGAGGAATGCATAACACATCGCAAATCATATTATATCTTACCATGAAACATAGAAATGTGATGCGATATCGCGTTTTAAGAAGCATTAGAACTCTATTGCTACGATACCCAGACATCTGCAGACGCTATTTCCTAGCAAGGAAGTGTCGCATTTACATCCATTTGAAGTGTAGACGAGGAATACATAACACTTCGCAAATCATATTAGATCTTACCATGAAACATAGAAATGAGATGCGATATCGCGTTTTAAGAAGCATCAGAAATCCATTGCTACGATACGTAGACATCAGCAAACGCTATTACCTTGCAAGAAAGTGTCGCATTTACATTCATTTGAAGTGTAGACGAGGAATACATAACACTTCGCAAATCATATTATATCTTACCATGAAACATAGAAATGTGATGCGATATCGCGTTTTAAGAAGCATTAGAACTCTATTTCTACGACACCTAGACATCAGCAGACACTATTTCCTAGCAAGGAAGTGTCGCATTTACATTCATTTGAAGTGTAGACGAGGAATACATAACACTTCGCAAATCATATTATATCTTACCATGAAACATAGAAATGAGATGCGATATCGCGTTTTAAGAAGCATCAGAAATCCATTGCTACGATACCTAGACATCTGCAGACGCTATTTCCTAGCAAGGAAGTGTCGCATTTACATTCATTTGAAGTGTGGACGAGGAATACATGACACTTCGCAAATCATATTATATCTTACCATGAAACATAGAAATGAGATGCGATATCGCGTTTTAAGAAGCATCAGAAATCCATTGCTACGATACGTAGACATCTGCAAACGCTATTTCCTTGCAATAAAGTGTCGCATTTACATTCATTTGAAGTGTAGACGAGGAATACATAACACTTCGCAAATCATATTATATCTTACCATGAAACATAGAAATGAGATGCGATATCGCGTTTTAAGAAGCATTAGAACTCTACTGCTACGATACGTAGACATCTGCAATCGCTATTTCCTTGCAACGAAGTGTCGCATTTACTTTCATTTGAATCGTAGACGAGGAATGCATAACACTTCGCAATGAATATTATATCTTACCATGAAACATAGAAATGAGATGCGATATCGCGTTTTAAGAATCATAAGAACTCTATTGCTACGATACGTAGATATCTGCAAACGCTATTTCCTTGCAAGGAAGTGTCGCATTTACATTCAGTTGATGTGTTGATGAGGAATACATAACACTTCGCAAATCATATTATATCTTACCATGAAACATAGAAATGAGATGCGACATCGCGTTCTAAGGAGCATTAGAACTCTACTGCTACGATACGTAGACATCTGCAATCGCTATTTCCTTGCAACGAAGTGTCGCATTTACTTTCATTTGAATCGTAGACGAGGAATGCATAACACTTCGCAATGAATATTATATCTTACCATGAAACATAGAAATGAGATGCGATATCGCGTTTTAAGAATCATAAGGACTCTATTGCTACGATACGTAGACATCTGCAAACGCTATTTCCTAGCATGGAAGTGTCGCATTTACATTCATTTGATGTGTAGACGAGGAGTACATAACACTTCGCAAATCATATTATATCTTACCATGAAACATAGAAATGAGATGCGATATCGCGTTTTAAGAATCATAAGAACTCTATTGCTACGATACGTAGATATCTGAAAACGCTATTTCCTAGCAAGGAAGTGTCGCATTTACATTCATTTGATGTGTAGACGAGGAATACATAACACTTCGCAAATCATATTATATCTTACCATGAAACATAGAAATGAGATGCGATATCGCGTTTTAAGAAGCATTAGAACTCTATTGCTACGATACCTAGGCATCTGCAGACGCTATTTCCTAGCAAGGAAGTGTCGCATTTACATCCATTTGAAGTGTGGACGAGGAATACATGACACTTCGCAAATCATATTATATCTTACCATGAAACATAGAAATGAGATGCGATATCGCGTTTTAAGAAGCATCAGAAATCCATTGCTACGATACGTAGACATCTGCAAACGCTATTTCCTTGCAAGAAAGTGTCACATTTACTTTCATTTGAATCGTAGACGAGGAATGCATAACACTTCGCAAATCATATTATATCTTACCATGAAACATAGAAATGAGATGCGATATCGCGTTTTAAGAAGCATTAGAACTCTATTGCTACGATACGTAGACATCTGCAAACGCTATTTCCTTGCAAGGAAGTGTCGCATTTACATTCATTTGAAGTGTAGAGGAGGAATACATGACACTTCGCAAATCATATTATATCTTACCATGAAACATAGAAATGAGATGCGATATCGCGTTTTAAGAAGCATTAGAACACTACTGCTACGATAGTTAGACATTTGCAAACGCTATTTCCTTGCAAGGAAGTGTCGCATTTACATTCATTTGAAGTGTAGACTAGGAATACATAACACTTCGCAAATCATATTATATCTTACCATGAAACATAGAAATGAGATGCGATATCGCGTTTTAAGAAGCAGCAGAAATCCATTGCTACGATACGTAGACATCTGCAAATGCTATTTCCTTGCATGGAAGTGTTGCATTTACATTCATTTGAATCGTAGACGAGGAATGCATAACACTTCGCAATGAATATTATATCTTATCATGAAACATATATATGAGATGCAATATCTCGTTTTAGGAAGCATTTGAACTCTATTGCTTCGATACGTAGACATCTGCAAACGCTATTTCCTTGCAAGGAAGTGTCGCATTTACATTCATTTGAAGTGTAATCGAGGAATACATGACACCTCGCAGATCATATTATATCTTACCATGAAACATAGAAATGAGATGCGATATCGCGTTTTAAGAAGCATTAGAAAACTATTGCTACGATAGGTAGACAATTGCAAACGCTATTTCCTTGCAAGGAAGTGTCGCATTTACATTCATTTGAAGTGTAGACGAGGAATACATAACACTTCGCAAATCATATTATATCTTACCATGAAACATAGAAATGAGATGCGATATCGCGTTTTAAGAAGCATTAGAACTCTATTGCTACGATACGTAGACATCTGCCAACGCTACTTCCTTGCAAGGAAGTGTCGCATTTACATTCATTTGAAGTGTAGAAGAGGAATACATGACACTTCGCAAATCATATTATATCTTACCATGAAACATAGAAATGAGATGCGATATCGCATTTTAAGAAGCATTAGAACACTATTGCTACGATAGGTAGACATTTGCAAACGCTATTTCCTTGCAAGGAAGTGTCGCATTTACATTCATTTGAAGTGTAGACGAGGAATACGTGACACTTCGCAATGAATATTATATCTTACCATGAAACATAGAAATGAGATGCGATATCGCGTTTTAAGAAGCATTAGAACACTATTGCTACGATAGGTAGATATTTGCAAACGCTATTTCCTTGCAATGAAGTGTCGCATTTACAATCAGTTGATGTGTTGATGAGGAATACAATACACTTCGCAAATCATATTATATCTTACCATGAAACATAGAAATGAGATGCGATATCGCGTTTTTAGAAGCATTAGAACTCTATTGCTACGATACGTAGACATCTGCAAACGCTATTTCCTTGCAAGGAAGTGTCGCATTTACATTCATTTGAAGTGTAGAGGAGGAATACATAACACTTCGCAAATCATATTATATCTTACCATGAAACATAGAAACGAGATGCGATATCGCGCTTTAAGAATCATAAGAAACTCTATTGCTACAATACGTAGACATCTGCAAACGCTATTTCCTAGCAAGGAAGTGTCGCATTTACATTCATTTGATGTGTAGACGAGGAGTACATAACACTTCGCAAATCATATTATATCTTACCAATGAAACATAGAAATGAGATGCGATATCGCGTTTTGAGAAGCATCAGAAATCCATTGCTACGATACGTAGACATCTGCAAACGCTATTTCCTTGCAAGAAAGTGTCGCATTTACATTCATTTGAAGTGTAGACGAGGAATACATAACACTTCGCAAAATCATATTATATCTTACCATGAAACATAGAAATGAGATGCGATATCGCGCTTTAAGAATCATAAGAACTCTATTGCTACAATACGTAGACATCTGCAAACGCTATTTCCTTGCAAGAAAGTGTCGCATTTACTTTCATTTCAATCGTAGACGAGGAATGCATAACACTTCGCAATGAATATTATATCTTATCTTGAAACGTAGATACGAGATGCAATATCTCGTCTTAAGAAGCATTTGAAATCTATTGCTACGATAGGTAGACATCTGCAATCGCTATTTCCTTGCAACGAAGTGTCACATTTACTTTCATTTGAATCGTAGACGAGGAATGCATAACACTTCGCAATGAATATTATATCTTATCTTGAAACATAGATATGAGATGCGATATCGCTTTTAAAGAATCATATGAACTCTATTGCTACAATACGTAGACATCTGCAATCGCTATTTCCTTGCAAGGAAGTGTCGCATTTACTTTCATTTGAATCGTAGACGAGGAATGCATAACACTTCGCAATGAATATTACATCTTACCATGAAACATAGAAATGAGATGCGATATCGCGTTTTTAAGAATCATAAGGACTCTATTGCTACGATACGTAGACATCTGCAAACGCTATTTCCTAGCATGGAAGTGTCGCATTTACATTCATTTGATGTGTAGACGAGGAGTACATAACACTTCGCAAATCATATTATATCTTACCATGAAACATAGAAATGAGATGCAATATCTCGTTTTAAGAAGCATTTGAAATCTATTGCTTCGATACGTAGACATCTGCAAACGCTATTTCCTTGCAAGGAGGTGTCGCATTTACATTCATTTGAAGTGTAGACGAGGAATACATAACACTTCGCAAATCATATTATATCTTACCAAGAAAACATAGAAATGTGATGCGATATCGCGTTTTAAGAAGCATTAGAACTCTATTTCTACGATACGTAGACATCTGCAAACGCTATTTCCTTGCAAGGAAGTGTCGCATTTACATTCATTTTGAAGTGCAGACGAGGAATACATGACACTTCGCAAATCATATTATATCTTATCATGAAACATAGAAATGAGATGCGATATCGCGTTTTAAGAAGCATTAGAACACTATTGCTACGATAGGTAGACATTTGCAAACGCTATTTCCTTGCAAGGAAGTGTCGCATTTACATTCATTTGAAGTGTAGACGAGGAATACATAACACTTCGCAAATCATATTATATCTTACCATGAAACATAGAAATGAGATGCGATATCGCGTTTTAAGAAGCATTAGAACTCTATTGCTACGATACGTAGACATCTGCAATCGCTATTTCCTTGCAACGAAGTGTCGCATTTACTTTCATTTCAATCGTAGACGAGGATTGCATAACACTTGGCAATGAATATTATATCTTATCTTGAAACATAGATATGAGATGCGATATCGCGTTTAAAGAATCATATGAACTCTATTGCTACAATACGTAGACATCTGCAATCGCTATTTCCTTGCAAGGAAGTGTCGCATTTACTTTCATTTGAATCGTAGACGAGGAATGCATAACACTTCGCAATGAATATTATATCTTACCATGAAACATAGAAATGAGATGCGATATCGCGTTTTAAGAATCATAAGGACTCTATTGCTACGATACGTAGACATCTGCAAACGCTATTTCCTAGCATGGAAGTGTCGCATTTACATTCATTTGGTGTGTAGACGAGGAGTACATAACACTTCGCAAATCATATTATATCTTACCATGAAACATAGAAATGAGATGCGATATCGCGTTTTAAGAAGCATTAGAACTCTATTGCTACGATACCTAGACATCTGCAGACGCTATTTTCTAGCAAGGAAGTGTCGCATTTACATTCATTTGAAGTGTAGACGAGGAATACATAACACTTCGCAAATCATATTATATCTTACCATGAAACATAGAAATGTGATGCGATATCGCGTTTTAAGAAGCATTAGAACCTTATTTCTACGATACCTAGACATCTGCAGACGCTATTTCCTAGCAAGGAAGTGTCGCATTTACATTCATTTGAAGTGTGGACGAGGAATACATGACACTTCGCAAATCATATTATATCTTACCATGAAACATAGAAATGAGATGCGATATCGCGTTTTAAGAAGCATCAGAAATCCATTGCTACGATACGTAGACATCTGCAAACGCTATTTCCTTGCAAGAAAGTGTCGCATTTACATCCATTTGAAGTGTGGACGTGGAATACATGACACTTCGCAAATCATATTATATCTTACCATGAAACATAGAAATGTGATGCGATATCACGTTTTAGGAAGCATTAGAACTCTATTGCTACGATACGTAGACATCTGCAAACGCTATTGCCTTGCAAGAAAGTGTGGCATTTACATTCATTTGAAGTGTAGACGAGGAATACATAACACTTCGCAAATCATATTATATCTTACCATGAAACATAGAAATGTGATGCGATATCGCGTTTTAAGA